>NC_059439.1:928915-1138915 GCF_021028975.2 Sphaerodactylus townsendi | reverse complement strand
GAATCCCTGCTTTATCTGGAGTCTCAGGGTCCTCCTATATCCAAAGGAACTTTCCATGTGTTTGAAAGTCAAGTTTCTAGTTATTTCGTTGGGAGAGAAAAACCTAAAAACAAGACCAACCAAAAACAAGCACAGATTCAGGATGGGTCGCCAGTCTCTGTTCCACTTGGGAACGGTAAAGAAGTGCAAATACACCCGGAATGACTTCTCCCGTGACGGGATGGTTCTATTGCACGGATGTGGAGCAGGTGTCTGACGGCTGTCTCTGTTCTCTGGGCCTTGTCCAGCTGAGAGGGCTTGGGAAAGGCCAAAAAGCGAGGTTTTGGTATTTTGGAAAACTCCAGGAGGTAATCGGACAGGATGACCTCTCTGGTCCATGTGGCTGTCCTGCCACTGGTGTTGAAAGTGTTGCAGGCGCCAACCAACCGGAATGGACAGGTAGTCAGTAGCAGGGACCTGTTGGCTCGGAAGCTTTTTCCTCGTTTTCTGAAGGAAAATGATTTGCACTATGTGGCAGAATAAGGACTCTTTGAGAGCCAGCGCCAGTCAAAGGAAATAGACTGGGCAGGGGGTTAAAGTACAACAGTGTTTTCAAATCTGCGGGTCCGAGCCCCACAAGGGAGTTGCGAAGCTTCGTAAAGTGGGTCACAAATTAGCCCTCGCTAGTGGCTGCCCCCGCCCTTCCCACTGCTCTCTTGAGTTTTGAAAACCAGGATCTGACCCTAGAAACAGTATTGTGCATGTCAGATGTAAGTTGGTCATTTTCTTCACAGCATATTGATTGCTAAAGAAGCAAGTGAAATGTGTTCCAGTATGTCTTGTCGAAGGCTTTCACGGCCGGATTCAACTGGTTCTGGTAGGTTTTCCAGGCTGTGTGGCCATAGTCTGGTGGATCCACCAGACCACGGCCACACAGCCCAGAAAACCCACCAGAACCAGCTGTGTTCTAACAGTTACTACAGCAAGTTTATTAGAAACTTGGGGGGAAATTAGAGGGAGTTATGGGGAGAGGGAAAGGTAACCTCTGTTTGCAAAGACTGTGTATGTCAAAATGCCATTTGCTTGGGGTTCTTAGTGGAGGTAGATGTTCCCTTTATTGGTTTCTAAAAACATCTGTTAGCCACTGAGGAAAATGGAATGCTGAACTAAAAGGGCACCACGGTCCTGGTTTGCCTGGGGCTCCCAAAATCCCTGGGGCAGCCTTGGGTGGGTCACCATACCAAGTAAATTTGGACTTGGGGGTCACCATACCAAAAAGGTTGGGAACTGCTGAAGTAGAAGCAGAAACCACAGGACAGCTTCGCAGTGGTAAAGAATTGTGCCATAAAGACCATGGCACTCACATTTGGGAGATCCCCAAATAATGTTCCATTCAAACTTCTAGCTTTCAAATCTGTGCTTCTCTCTCTCTCTCTCTCTCTCTCTCTCTGTATATATATATATATGTATGTATGTATATATATATATATGTATATGTGTGTGTGTATATATGTGTGTGTGTATATGTATGTATGTATATATGTGTGTGTGTATGTATATGTGTGTGTGTGTGTGTATATGTATATATGTGTATATATATGTATATGCATATGTATGTATGTGTGTGTATATGTATGTGTGTATATGTGTGTGTGTATATATATGTATATGTGTGTATATATGTGTGTGTGTGTATATGTGTGTGTATGTATGTATATGTATATGTGCATATTTGTGCACATATATATATGTGTGTGTGTGTATGTATGTGTGTATATATATGTATGTATATATGTGTGTGTATATGTATATATGTATGTATATATGTGTGTATGTATATATGTGTATATATATGTATATATGTGTATATGCATATGTATGTATATGTGTGTGTGTATGTGTGTGTGTGTGTGTGTGTGTGTGTATATATATATATATATGTGTGTGTGTGTGTGTGTGTGTATATGTGTGTGTGTATATATATGTATGTACATATATGTGTATATTTGTGTATGTGTATATATATGTTCGTGTATATGTGTGTGTGTATGTATGTATGTATGAATGTATATATATACACACACACACACACACATATATATTTGTATGTATGTATGTGTGTGTGTGTGTGTGTGTGTGTGTGTGTGTGTGTATATATATATATAAAAAAAGAAGCAAGTTCTACATGAATAACTTTTCTGAATATATTCCTGTCAGCATGCATTTATGTAACATTTGAGTGAGAGACCCGGTCTTCCACACTCTTTTCCTGGCAAATGTTTCCCAGATAGCGGAGATTGTTCGGCGGCTGCCTTGCCCATCTCATGTGACCGGCTGACAAACAGAAAACGAGTTCAAAAAAAGCCCCAGATGTCAGGGTTGATCCAAAGGCAACTTCTCCAGAAACGCTTTGTTGGGCAGGATGCTCCGCTTGCCGAGTCTGGGCATTTTAATCAGGCGCATCTGAATCCGCATCCTTTCCCCACACGAGTGTGAAATTATTAGAATTGTGCTGTATCTCCTCATGACATCGACATATCAGGAGGGCTGGGGAAAGGCGCAACAGACCCACGAGATGTTTCTTGGCTGTCAAAATAATTTAGATCTCCACTTAGTCGGGCTGCTCTTTCAGCAAACCCAGGCACATGGAGATCGGCCGGAAACCAGAGAAATGAGCACGGCCAGCGCCAGAAATCCAAGGGAATCTTTTCTATGCCCTCTAGACCAAGAAGATAAAAGCAGTCAATGTGACATTTAACACTGGGAGCTTTTCCTTCCAATGACAGCTGCAGTATTTGACTGAGAGAGCTACGTGGCTCGCACTGATGGTTTGCAGAGGGCCGAGGTACAGATGTTTATTCCCTTCGCTTAGATGCCACATGACTTCCCGGGGGAGCAGCTGACCCCATCACACTCCCCTCTTCCATCTTCCCCCCACAACAGCCCTGTGAGAGTTAGGCGAAGGGGGAGTGAATGGCCAAATTCGTGGCAAGTGAGGATTCGAACCTAGTATCACACTCTAACCACTGTGCTATCCTGCACGGTCTCTGTTCAAAGGGCTACACCCGACCCCAGGCTAAAGCTGTGCGGTGCTATCTGCCACTGGGGGGTAGCAGGCCCTTCAGCCTGGGGGCTATCCTGCCTTCGCAGCTGGCCTCACAAACAAGCGACTGTACCTACCCTGTTTCCCTGAACATAAGACATCCCCAGAAAATAAGACGTAGTAGAGGTTTTGCTAAAGTGTGAAATATAAGGCATCCCCCAAAAGTAAGACATAGCAAAGTTTTTGTTTGGAAGCATGCCCGACGAACAGA
Organism: Sphaerodactylus townsendi; assembly: GCF_021028975.2. Lineage (NCBI taxonomy): Eukaryota > Metazoa > Chordata > Lepidosauria > Squamata > Sphaerodactylidae > Sphaerodactylus > Sphaerodactylus townsendi. Next base: position 1,135,622 of record NC_059439.1, on the reverse strand, counting down.
ACACAGAAAAATAAGACATCCCCTGAAAATAAGACATAGTGCATCTTTGGGAGCAAAAATTAATATAAGACACTGTCTTATATTCAGGGAAACATGGTAGGTCACCACAGCCGCAGGAGCAGCGCTTAAATGGGGAGTGTTTAATAAATGAAGATGGGAGTTTGGCGGAAAATTTACTCATGAATGGACCACAATAACTGTACAAACATTTACATGCAAGTAGGCTGTAACTGCTGTCCGATATAATACAGCAATTTGAAGATTCATTTTTGATGAGCCACCTGGTTGTCCTGTTCAATTCATTGAAGCTATCTCCACTCCTTTGGTCCAAATATAAGCTGTCTTTCTCGTTATCATATCCTGGGACTCAAGGTGAAACCTGGTGCCAATATTTAGTCATACAATCAGAGGCGTTCCTCCCATTGGGCAAAGTGGGCAGTTGCCCAGGGCGCCACCTTGTGGGGGGCGCCAAAAATGCAGGTGGGATTTTTTAAAATTTTCAGTGTTTTTTCCTGTTTTTGGCCTGCAGGGGGCGCAGTTTTTAAGCTAGCAACACCAAAATTTCAGGGAATTTTCAGGAGACTATCCTGATGATATCACCCAGGTTTGGTGAGGTTTGATTTAGAGCAGGGGTCGGGGAACCCGCGGCTCGCGCTGAAGGCCCATGCAAATGGCTCTTTCTGGCGAGAAAGCTTGTGGAGAAAGCCGGCCTCCCGGCCCCTTCCTGGGGAGAGTGGGAATCCCCCCCTTTGCAAAGAGGGAGAAAGGGCGGCCAGCCTCGGGTGTCCGGCATCCGGTCGTTTGGGAGAAAGGGAGGGGGTGGCCTGGGCGCCGGTCTCCCTGCCCTGTCCCCGGCTGCTCTGGAGGGCGTTTGGCCCGCCCGATGGGGCAGCGGCAGCTTCTTGCAGCATTTTTTTTTCGCGCCATGGCAGAGCTGGGGAACTCCTCAGCTCTGCCATGAGAAGAGAAGGCTACAGAAACACGCCGCTTCAGTCGAGCCCAGGCTCAAATAGCCCCCCAGAGCAGCTCGAGGGGGCAAAACAGGAGGCTGGCACAAGGCAGCCTTCTTGGCTGGGATCCGTGTTTGTGGGGGTGTCAGTCCGCCGTTTGGGAGGGGAGGGGGTCGCGGTTTTTTTTGTTAATTTTTAGTTATTTTCTTTTAAAAGTTCAAAATGTTAAAAATGTGTTCTTTACATAAATAAAAAAATATTTTTCTCTGTAGCACTTCGTGGATTTCATAAGCAACACACTATAATTGTTTTATATACAAAGAGTAAAGGTAAATAACCAAAATACACAGTGTTATCTTCATTTTAAAAGTCAAAAAGTATTTGCGGCTCTATGTGTTTTCTTTTCCGTGGAAAATGGGTCCAAATGGCTCTTTGAGCGTAAAAGGTTCCCTACCCCTGATTTAGAGAGTCCAAAGTTATGGACTCCCATAGGGAGTGTCCCCATCCCCCATTGTTTCCAATGGGAGCTAATAGGAGATGGGGGCTACACCTTTGAGGGTCCATAACTTTGGACCCCCTGAACCAAACTTCACCAAACCTGGGTGGTATCATGAAGGGGCTCATGAAGAGCTATCTTAATAATTGCACCCCTGACAGCAGGCACACCCTAAATTTCCACAGATTCTCCTTTTAAACCCACCCCCTTCCTGCCAATGCTTGTTTTCTTTCTTTCTTTTATTCTTTCAATGCCTAATAAAGGTTGTTGTTGTTGGGGCGTCAAACTCAGGTTTTGCCCAGGGCTCCAGTTTGCCTAGGTACGCCACTGCATACAATGATTCTCTGATCTGCATGAAGGCGTCCATCATACATAAAGGATACCACACTGACGGGCATTATATTTCAACAGACAGGATGCAGCTCCCTTCTTCGTTCCAGGCTTCATCTAACTTTTTAAGAACAATACCTGAACACAGTGTAGATGTGCTTAACCGTTTATGTGTCTCCCTCTTTCGCCTTATTAAAACCAATTTGCAAACCTGTTCTGGAAAAGGGGATCTGTTCCGCACAATCAGCTGCTCCCCCACTTCAACCCGAACCCCACGGGAAAAGTGCAAAGGCTGTTTACAAGCACTTTTCCCGGGACTGAAAAAAGTACGGCTGTCTTGAACACAGCGAGAGGCTGAAACTAGTTGTGGGGAGCAGTTAACATCACGCGCCTGTCTTCTTTCACCCTTAGAAGGAAAAACCACGTGGGGTGGGCACCACGCATGGGAGGTCAGGTGGGCTGGGCTGCTGCTTTCTTTTGCTCACATGAAACTGCTAACTAAAGGACTTCACAGCTACGTAGGACACACAAAACAGGGGGAAAAGAGACTCCCACGAGCAAAGGAGCAGAGTCTTCAGGAGATAAATGTGAAGTCTTAACGGAAACTGTAGGAACAAAGAGTGCAAAACTGCGCGCGTGTGTGTGCTCCATCAAGCTCCAACAGGCTGTGAGTTCATATTGTCCAGTGTTTGGGTGAGGGCCTCTCCACTTCTGAAACCCCCACCCACATGAAGAACCCCTGTGGAAACTTTCCAAACAAGCCCACCACACTCTTGGTTGGCCCACTTGAAGCAGCGCACTTCAAGCCATGTGCGAAGGAATGGAACTTCCCCACTCTCCAGATGCTCCCTGCTTACTTCCCTAGAGCAGGGGTCTGCAACCTGCGGCTCTCCAGATGTTCATGGACTACAACTCCCATTGGCCAATTGGCCATGCTGGCAGGGGCTGATGGGAATTGTAGTCCATGAACATCTGGAGAGCCGCAGGTTGCAGACCCCTGCCCTAGAGGAAACACTGATGCACCGGAGACAATAGACTGTCCCCCAGCTGGCACTGTGGTGCACACAGTCCAGATGTGTCCCAGGAGTGCATGTGTACCCTCAGCAGGTGTCCCAGAAACACACAGCGACGAAAGGAACAGCTCAGTCCAGCACCTCCACTGGCACAAGATGCCAAAACTCAGACCATACTGATCTCAACAACATAAGAACATAAGAACTAGCCTGCTGGATCAGACCAGAGTCCATCTAGTCCAGCTGTCTGCTACTTGCAGTGGCCCACCAAGTGCCTTTGGGAGCTCACTGGCAGGAGGTGAATGCAAGGGCCTTCTGCTGCTGCTGCTGCTGCTCCCGAGCACCTGGTCCGCTAAGGCATTTGCAATCTCAGATCAAAGAGGATCAAACCCCACCCTACCACTGCAAAGCTTATTTCCACATGGGAGAGACTCCTTTTTCTCTCTTTGCCACAGGGAATGTGAAAGCTACCCAAAGCTTCAAGGGAATCTCCTAACAAGATCCAAAATGGAATAATACTAATAAAATCCAGGGGCACCAAGGTACGTGTCCAAAATTCTCTTTTATGCCCTGGTAGCCGCTGGCAGTCACTCGTGGAAAAGGGAAGAAGAAGAAGAAGAAGAAGAAGAAGAAGAAGAAGAAGAAGAAGAAGGAGAAGGAGAAGGAGAAGGAGAAGGAGAAGGAGAAGGAGAAGGAGAAGGAGAAGGAGAAGGAGAGGAGGAAGAGGAGGAGGAGTTTGGATTTATATCCCCCCTTTCTCTCCTGCAGGAGACTCAAAGGGGCTGACAATCTCCTTACCCTTCCCCCCTCACAACAAACACCCTGTGAGGTAGGTGGGGCTGAGAGAGCTCCGAGAAGCTGTGACTAGCCCAAGGTCACCCAGCTGGCGTGTGTGGGAGTGCACAGGCTAATCTGAATTCCCCAGATAAACCTCCACAGCTCAGGCAGCAGAGCGGGGAATCAAACTCGTTCCTCCAGATTAGATACACAAGCTCTCTCTCTCCAACTTCTCCCTCGCCACTGCTGCTTGCTTGAAGGAAGGAAGTTCAGCCCAGTTGAGAACACACTTTAGCTAAAAGATCGCATGTGGTACATGGGAGGCACACAGGACGTTCCCGGCATTCCTCTCTGTTCCTCAAAGCCACACCCCTGAAAAATAATTCCTGGGGTCCGGGGAGCCACACAGACAACTTGCTGTTGGTTGGAAGGCTGAAAAGAGAAAAATGTGGGGGGTGACTATATGACCTCCCCCCCACACACACATACAGACTCCGTCGCGCTATCCTTGAGGAAGAGGGAGGAGGTGCCGTTTCACCCCCTTTTCCCATTGCACTCCACCCTGCACAGCTGTTCCTCGATGTGGTCCCACAACCCCGGGGATGATCTTTCCATGAGCAGCTCCCGGAAAGGTATTTTCCCACGTTCCACGCATAGATGGATACACTGACAGTTACATTCCTCCAGACCAAAAATGGCTCTTGGGACCACTCCAGCACTGTCAGAATGGCAAGATGGGCCTTCCTAACGAGACATAAAGTGGTTGCTAAGAAACTTGGAAAAGTATGACCTCCAGCATCCAACCTCTCCAACCACTCGCGCACGGGTTGTTTGCCTGGCTCCGTTACTACTGGGAAGCAGTGTTCCCCCAGACCAGTGGTGGCGAACCTATGGCACGGGTGCCAGAGGTGGCACTCAGAGCCCTCTCTGTGGGCACACGCAAACAGAGTGCCCCCCCCCACATCTAGGCTGTCCTGGGCCGCTGGGCTCGATTAATAGCATTAAACCTCAGACCAAGTTTTGGGGAAGCAGTGTAGGTAACACTGTTAAGCACTGTTAAACCCCACTGATTTTCATGCAAAGAACAAAAGCACAATCCTTTCCCTGGGAGTTGCTGGCAATGGGGCTTGCTTCTGAGTAAACCCTCCTAGGGTCATGATTCACCCGTTGGAAGAGATGCACGGTTGCTTCAAAGCAAAGCCACTGACTACCACCAAGCTTACTCCCAAGTAACGCGCACCTCGGAGCCAACTGTTTTTTTCTGAACTAAAACCTCAGCAGTCAGGTTAAATTGCTGTGTTGGCACTTTGCGATAAATAAGTGGGTTTTGGGTTGCAGTTTGGGCACTCGGTCTTGAAAAGGTTCACTATCACTGCCCCAGACACACGCAGCAGCGCGGTGCTTTTCTGAGCCCCCCAGGATCCCCCTGCCTTTTCTGTGATCTCTCTGAAACCTGTTCTGCTGTGATGTTTTGGGAAAGATAACAACAAAACAGGGGGTTGCATTTGGAGGTGCAGGTGGACAGTAAGTTAAATATGAGCTGCTGTGAGGAAAAGGCTAATGTGATCTTGGGGTGTATCAACGGAGGAATAACATCCAAATCATGAGGGTGAGAAGGGGCATGAAAACCAAGCCCTAGGACCGAGGTGGTGAACCTATGGCACTCCAGATGTTCACGGACTACAATTCCCATCAGCCCAGTTGGCCATGCTGGCAGGGGCTGGTGGGAATTGTAGTCCACGAACATCTGGAGTGCCATAGGTTCGCCACCACTGCCCTAGGAGGAAAGGCCGAGGGGCTTGGGAATGTTCTCGTCTCTCTCCCCTGTTCGTGCTCCGTTCTGTCCACATCCTTTCTGAAGGGAAGCCTGCTGCATGCTGAGTCCAGGAAAACTTTTCCACTCACACTGCAGTGGCCCAGGATTTGCTACCATGTTGTCCAAAATTAAAGAAATTAAGGAACAAAGCAGATTTCAAAAAGGTTGCATAAAAACTGGGGAAACCTCAGGAAGTGCGCAGATGCACACGATGCTGCAGGAAAGAGGGGAAAACCTCACTTCCTGATAGTGTCAGACTGGAGGCAAACAACCCGTGTGGAAACAACATGTTAAGACAAAAGTTTACATGCTGCAACACCCTGTTTCCAGAGGGGGCCACCAGAATGCTCCGGGAGGTCTTCAAGCAGGATATAAAGAGGCCTAGGAGCAACTGTCATGTTTGCCACTCCTTCCCCACCTGACAACAAAGAATTCCATACATTCAAATATATGGTTTCAGAAGGTTGGGAGGTACCTGGAAATATTGAGGGACCAGACCTGAAGGAGGGAAAAGGATTTGGGGAGGGAGGAGGGAGAGGGAAGAGGGAGGAGGGGAAAGGAAAGGGAGGGAGAGGAAGGGGGGAGAAAGGGGAGGGAGGGAAAGAAAGGGAGGGAGGGAAGGAAGGAAGGAAAGGAAGGGAGGGAGGGAAAGGAGGGAGGGAAGGAAAGGGAGGGAGGGAAAGAAAGGGAGGGAAGGAAAGGAAAGGAAAGGAAGGAAGGGAGGGAGGGAAAGGAAAGGAGGGAGGGAAGGAAAGGGAGGGAGGGAGGGAGGGAAGGAATGAAAGAAAGGGAGGGAGGGAGGGAGGGAGGGAGGGAGGAAAACGGGCGGGCAGAAGGAAATTCAGTGGAGTAGAATGCTACAGAGTCCACCTTCCAAAGCAGCCATTTTCTCTGTCGCCTGGAGATCAGTTGTAATAGCGAGAGCTCTCCAGTCGCCAACTGGAGATTGGCAACCCTATGTTTGGGCAGGAGGGGGGTCTATCCTGAATCTCCCGCCAGTCAGTTTTACCTGGAAACACTCAAACTCTACTGTAAAGAGGTTAAAAAAATAATCCCTTCAGCCCATCTCCCAACACCAGGCCGCCATTTTATAAACTAAGTCTGCCATGGTCACGTTACACTCTTCAAACTTCCATGGAGTTAGAAAGGCGTCATTCTGTTTAGGACTGCACTGTTTATAGTCATTTTTAAAAATCTAAACCAAAAAGTACCAAATGCTTCAAACTTTTCAACTCAACACTTCAAGGGTCAAGAGAAGTTGGCTCTGTTTGGTTGGCTGGTTTTTGCAGACGTGAGCCAGCTGAGGCAACCTTCCCCTCTTGCCATCGAGGTTCACCAGGCCAGACCGGGAGTGAGGGGTGGAGCTCGCAGACCTGATAAGACCCCTCAAGGGACCGGATCTGCCCCCCCGGCCGCATGTTTGACACCCCCGTCTTAAACAGAAATTTTGGCTTTAAGATGCCAATTTAAGTCTTTTTTTCCTTTCAAGGTACTTGTTGCTTTGCCAGATTTTAAACCCCATCTCTGCCTGACTGGTTGAGGGGCAGCAACCGTGGCCTGTCGATTCTTGAACACCAAGGGACAGTGTGGACAGGCTGAGCCACGGAGGTCACGGGGCCGCGTCCATTAAAGCACCCCAGGAACAAAGGCTCATTCTACAAACACGTTGTACCATCTGTTTGAGTTTAAGCAAATGAAAATTTTTGCAGCCCAGTGACTCCATAGGAAACGGCCTCTTGCATCAGCTCGGCTGATTCAGATTTTCCACTGCATCTCCCCCCACCCCCATCCCAGGCATTCCTACCGATTTATGGCAGGAGAAGGAAAGCCCAACTCACATCCGAAACCCAGGAGGGAATTACCTGCCCTGCTAGTCCACAGTCTCGTGGGCACTGGATGTATCTGGCAAACGCACTGAAGTTCAGAAACTAAGACTGGGCTGGAATTTAGCATTCCATAACGATCGCCTTTCCTTTTCTTAAAAAAACAAACAAACAATTCCAACCCCAGAGTTGCAAGGTCGCTACTTGTTCCTGTTGAATCAGACTGTGCATCACAGAAGGGAATAATTTCCTGTCAACTCACACATTACAAAATGGGGATTTCAACCTTCTCCCTCCCATGGTGACATTTTCCCGGGCACGAACAACCCCAAGGAGAATCCATCAGACGCGCTGTCCGTCTTACATGTAACGAAGAAGAAAAAAAGAATTCTCAAGGAGAGTTTTAGATAGCTGAGTGTAGCAGCTTGGTTGGTGTGCAAGCCACAGTCAGAGATATAATTGGGGGGGGGGGGGGGACATAAACACGAGTACTCTGCCCTCCAGTGAAGGTATGTTTCCTTCAGGGCAGTGATTTCATTGCAGACACACTCACACTTGCTGTGCTGATGATCCCGGAAACCTCGCGGGTCCCAACAGTGGGAAAACCCCATTGTTTACCCTCGCTTCAAGGTTTCTGCTTCTTTGGGGCTCCCCGCACTTTCCCCCAAAAAACCAAAATAAAAGACTGCCCAATAGCAATATTCCTCACAGCCCTATGAAATTTAAAGGGCTCAAAGAAAAAAAGCTGGTAATCTTGCAATGGTCGGGGAGCGACTCAGAAGAGGGGGCAGGAATCCTGTGCAGCGGGGCACCTCCTTGTGTGCAAACAAGGAAACACAAGGAGACTTCACCTCGCTGCGAATGTACCGCAGCGCGAGGGGCGTCGCAGAAAGCGTTTCGTGCACAGTGAGCCAAAGAACGTAAATTGTGTCTGCAGGTAACGGCTGCTAGCATGAAGCACTGCTTACCACTGAAACAGGAACAGTTGTGCGCATTTTTTAAAAAAACAAATGGACATTGGTGGATTCTGCACAGAATATTATAACGAGTTGCAGCTGTTATAAATAAACCCGTTTGCCTTTTTTCTGCTCTCATGTGTGCTGTTTACACATTCAGGAAACAATTTGGGTTGCTTTTGCACCTTTGTACAAAAACACTTATCCTAAATTTTTTTTTAATGAACCCTCGCAGCCGTGCCAGTTTTCCTGCAATCCAATTGGTTGCACCTGCGTAGCTTTGCATGTTCAACGCACAAAATAAAAAAAAACGAGAGGAAAAGGAACTGCCTTTCTTTGGCCAGGCAATAAGGATTGTGTTACTATAGATCAGGGGTAGGGAACCTGCGGCTCAAGAGCCGCATGCGGCTCTTCTGCCCTTGCACTGCGGCTCCACGAGCCGAGCCGCCGGCTTCATCCTTGCCCGCCCTGCAGGCAGCAGGGCCGGAGTGCCACGATGCCCGCAGCCCGTACGCTGGGCTGCGCCCATTAATTCCCCTCACCAGCCCGCCCGTTGGGCCCGGTGAGGCGCTTTCCCGGCGGCTGGTAAGGCCGAGCCGCTGGCCCCATCCTTTCCCGCCCTGCAGGCAGCAGGGCGGGTGCATCCATGCGCTTCTCAGAATGAGAGGAGTAAAAGGTTAAAAAGTCCAATATATACAGTGTTATCTTTATTTTAAATGTCAAAAATTATTTGCGGCTCCAAGTGTTTTCTTTTCCCATGGAAAATGGGTCCAAATGGCTCTTTGAGTGTTAAAGGTTCCCTACCCCTGCTGTAGATCGATGAGTGAAATGGTGGCCACCCTCGCTGCCTCAGGGAGACAACGTGTTTGGGGGATTTGTACAATGGTGTCTCCTGCCTGGTTTGTTTGCACAGTAGTGTCTTCAACCTGGAATTTTTCAAAAAGATCACTAGTTTGGTGATTTTTGAAAAACCCAGGTTGAAAGGAATATAATGGGCTCAAATAGAGACCTGAGCAGTTCTTCCCCAAAACGTTATTTATAACGTTCTGAGGACGTTATATTTTGGACGTGCACAATCCGTCATCGCTTTAAATAGGATACTTGCCAGGAGACCCACCTGAGAGTTTATCATGGACAACACTGTAGGGGACGGGGAGCTGCCATAGACCCAAAAATGTGACCGGTGGGGCTGTCATTCAACGGAAGAAACATGGAGATTTAACTGAGCCATCAATCAACTCTGCCTCACTTGAACCTCTTTCCTCTGGACTGGACCGCACTGCGCATGCTGCCAGAACTTTGTTTATGTTAAGACAGCAACTCTGTCTCAATACTGGAACCTACGGCCAGATTTCAGTGTGTCGTCGTCACAGCACGTTCTTAATTTTTCGCTAAACAAAACTTTTAATGTATTGTTGAAGGCTTTCATGGCCATATTCAACTGGTTCTGGTGGGTTTTCCGGGCTGCGTGGCCGTGGTCTGGTGGATCTTGTTCCTAATGTTTCGCCTGCATCTGTGGCTGGCATCTTCAGAGGTCTGTTACACACTGTGTGATACACCTGTGATACACCTCTGGGATAACAGAATTCCCTCTGTGACACACCTCTGAAGATGCCGGCCACAGATGCAGGCAAAACATTAGGAACAAGATCCACCAGACCACGGCCACACAGCCCAGAAAACCCACCAAAACTTTTAATGATCTTAATTTTTATATTCTTTGAACCTATTATACATTATATACAGTCTTTCTGTCTGCATTTTAAATGTACTCTTGATTTGTACTTTATAAATGTATGGTAACGCTCTAGAGCCTATTTTAAATGCCTAATAAAGGTTGTTGTGTTGTTATTTTTTTAAAAATGCCATTAAAGGTTTCAATTCAATTCAGTTGCGTGTAAATAAAAGTTTTGAAGGAAAAAGAATACTTTCGGTTGGATCCAGACTGAATCTTCCAAGGGCAGAATATACAGCCGGTGCGAGCAGCTCACTGGTCTCCACTAAATGCCCCTCCGACGGAGAGCAGACCCTGAGAAGCAACCCGGAAGAAGACCGAAGGGGGAATGCATGGAAATTGCCACTTTTGTCTGGATCCAGTTTTTGTATTTTGAAGAGGCAACCTTCTCACTTTCCAAGGTCAATAAAATGAGTGCCCTGCTTGCTGAGGGTAAAGTGTAGACAACTGCGGAAGGAAATGGCAAACCACCCTGCAAACACAGTCTATCTAGTGGAGCCACCTCATGGGCCAGTATCGACTTGGTGCCTGCACAGGGGACTACTTTTACTTCTATGTCTCTGATGCTGTAGACGCCGCTGTCTTCAAAGAGGCATTCTCTTCTGGGCAAGAAAGAAGGAATGCATCTTCCAAAATGATTCCTTCTACTGCAGTGTGCATTTTCTTTTAAAAACATTTCATTCCAAGCACATTTATTTCATATTTCATTTTTCACCGAAGGATCCCCCCACCCCCCCCCCCCCCCACCCCCCCCCCCCCCCACCCCCCCCCCCCCCCACCCCCCCCCCCCCCCACCCCCCCCCCCCCCCACCCCCCCCCCCCCCCACCCCCCCCCCCCCCCACCCCCCCCCCCCCCCACCCCCCCCCCCCCCCACCCCCCCCCCCCCCCACCCCCCCCCCCCCCCACCCCCCCCCCCCCCCACCCCCCCCCCCCCCCACCCCCCCCCCCCCCCACCCCCCCCCCCCCCCACCCCCCCCCCCCCCCACCCCCCCCCCCCCCCACCCCCCCCCCCCCCCACCCCCCCCCCCCCCCACCCCCCCCCCCCCCCACCCCCCCCCCCCCCCACCCCCCCCCCCCCCCACCCCCCCCCCCCCCCACCCCCCCCCCCCCCCACCCCCCCCCCCCCCCACCCCCCCCCCCCCCCACCCCCCCCCCCCCCCACCCCCCCCCCCCCCCACCCCCCCCCCCCCCCACCCCCCCCCCCCCCCACCCCCCCCCCCCCCCACCCCCCCCCCCCCCCACCCCCCCCCCCCCCCACCCCCCCCCCCCCCCACCCCCCCCCCCCCCCACCCCCCCCCCCCCCCACCCCCCCCCCCCCCCACCCCCCCCCCCCCCCACCCCCCCCCCCCCCCACCCCCCCCCCCCCCCACCCCCCCCCCCCCCCACCCCCCCCCCCCCCCACCCCCCCCCCCCCCCACCCCCCCCCCCCCCCACCCCCCCCCCCCCCCACCCCCCCCCCCCCCCACCCCCCCCCCCCCCCACCCCCCCCCCCCCCCACCCCCCCCCCCCCCCACCCCCCCCCCCCCCCACCCCCCCCCCCCCCCACCCCCCCCCCCCCCCACCCCCCCCCCCCCCCACCCCCCCCCCCCCCCACCCCCCCCCCCCCCCACCCCCCCCCCCCCCCACCCCCCCCCCCCCCCACCCCCCCCCCCCCCCACCCCCCCCCCCCCCCACCCCCCCCCCCCCCCACCCCCCCCCCCCCCCACCCCCCCCCCCCCCCACCCCCCCCCCCCCCCACCCCCCCCCCCCCCCACCCCCCCCCCCCCCCACCCCCCCCCCCCCCCACCCCCCCCCCCCCCCACCCCCCCCCCCCCCCACCCCCCCCCCCCCCCACCCCCCCCCCCCCCCACCCCCCCCCCCCCCCACCCCCCCCCCCCCCCACCCCCCCCCCCCCCCACCCCCCCCCCCCCCCACCCCCCCCCCCCCCCACCCCCCCCCCCCCCCACCCCCCCCCCCCCCCACCCCCCCCCCCCCCCACCCCCCCCCCCCCCCACCCCCCCCCCCCCCCACCCCCCCCCCCCCCCACCCCCCCCCCCCCCCACCCCCCCCCCCCCCCACCCCCCCCCCCCCCCACCCCCCCCCCCCCCCACCCCCCCCCCCCCCCACCCCCCCCCCCCCCCACCCCCCCCCCCCCCCACCCCCCCCCCCCCCCACCCCCCCCCCCCCCCACCCCCCCCCCCCCCCACCCCCCCCCCCCCCCACCCCCCCCCCCCCCCACCCCCCCCCCCCCCCACCCCCCCCCCCCCCCACCCCCCCCCCCCCCCACCCCCCCCCCCCCCCACCCCCCCCCCCCCCCACCCCCCCCCCCCCCCACCCCCCCCCCCCCCCACCCCCCCCCCCCCCCACCCCCCCCCCCCCCCACCCCCCCCCCCCCCCACCCCCCCCCCCCCCCACCCCCCCCCCCCCCCACCCCCCCCCCCCCCCACCCCCCCCCCCCCCCACCCCCCCCCCCCCCCACCCCCCCCCCCCCCCACCCCCCCCCCCCCCCACCCCCCCCCCCCCCCACCCCCCCCCCCCCCCACCCCCCCCCCCCCCCACCCCCCCCCCCCCCCACCCCCCCCCCCCCCCACCCCCCCCCCCCCCCACCCCCCCCCCCCCCCACCCCCCCCCCCCCCCACCCCCCCCCCCCCCCACCCCCCCCCCCCCCCACCCCCCCCCCCCCCCACCCCCCCCCCCCCCCACCCCCCCCCCCCCCCACCCCCCCCCCCCCCCACCCCCCCCCCCCCCCACCCCCCCCCCCCCCCACCCCCCCCCCCCCCCACCCCCCCCCCCCCCCACCCCCCCCCCCCCCCACCCCCCCCCCCCCCCACCCCCCCCCCCCCCCACCCCCCCCCCCCCCCACCCCCCCCCCCCCCCACCCCCCCCCCCCCCCACCCCCCCCCCCCCCCACCCCCCCCCCCCCCCACCCCCCCCCCCCCCCACCCCCCCCCCCCCCCACCCCCCCCCCCCCCCACCCCCCCCCCCCCCCACCCCCCCCCCCCCCCACCCCCCCCCCCCCCCACCCCCCCCCCCCCCCACCCCCCCCCCCCCCCACCCCCCCCCCCCCCCACCCCCCCCCCCCCCCACCCCCCCCCCCCCCCACCCCCCCCCCCCCCCACCCCCCCCCCCCCCCACCCCCCCCCCCCCCCACCCCCCCCCCCCCCCACCCCCCCCCCCCCCCACCCCCCCCCCCCCCCACCCCCCCCCCCCCCCACCCCCCCCCCCCCCCACCCCCCCCCCCCCCCACCCCCCCCCCCCCCCACCCCCCCCCCCCCCCACCCCCCCCCCCCCCCACCCCCCCCCCCCCCCACCCCCCCCCCCCCCCACCCCCCCCCCCCCCCACCCCCCCCCCCCCCCACCCCCCCCCCCCCCCACCCCCCCCCCCCCCCACCCCCCCCCCCCCCCACCCCCCCCCCCCCCCACCCCCCCCCCCCCCCACCCCCCCCCCCCCCCACCCCCCCCCCCCCCCACCCCCCCCCCCCCCCACCCCCCCCCCCCCCCACCCCCCCCCCCCCCCACCCCCCCCCCCCCCCACCCCCCCCCCCCCCCACCCCCCCCCCCCCCCACCCCCCCCCCCCCCCACCCCCCCCCCCCCCCACCCCCCCCCCCCCCCACCCCCCCCCCCCCCCACCCCCCCCCCCCCCCACCCCCCCCCCCCCCCACCCCCCCCCCCCCCCACCCCCCCCCCCCCCCACCCCCCCCCCCCCCCACCCCCCCCCCCCCCCACCCCCCCCCCCCCCCACCCCCCCCCCCCCCCACCCCCCCCCCCCCCCACCCCCCCCCCCCCCCACCCCCCCCCCCCCCCACCCCCCCCCCCCCCCACCCCCCCCCCCCCCCACCCCCCCCCCCCCCCACCCCCCCCCCCCCCCACCCCCCCCCCCCCCCACCCCCCCCCCCCCCCACCCCCCCCCCCCCCCACCCCCCCCCCCCCCCACCCCCCCCCCCCCCCACCCCCCCCCCCCCCCACCCCCCCCCCCCCCCACCCCCCCCCCCCCCCACCCCCCCCCCCCCCCACCCCCCCCCCCCCCCACCCCCCCCCCCCCCCACCCCCCCCCCCCCCCACCCCCCCCCCCCCCCACCCCCCCCCCCCCCCACCCCCCCCCCCCCCCACCCCCCCCCCCCCCCACCCCCCCCCCCCCCCACCCCCCCCCCCCCCCACCCCCCCCCCCCCCCACCCCCCCCCCCCCCCACCCCCCCCCCCCCCCACCCCCCCCCCCCCCCACCCCCCCCCCCCCCCACCCCCCCCCCCCCCCACCCCCCCCCCCCCCCACCCCCCCCCCCCCCCACCCCCCCCCCCCCCCACCCCCCCCCCCCCCCACCCCCCCCCCCCCCCACCCCCCCCCCCCCCCACCCCCCCCCCCCCCCACCCCCCCCCCCCCCCACCCCCCCCCCCCCCCACCCCCCCCCCCCCCCACCCCCCCCCCCCCCCACCCCCCCCCCCCCCCACCCCCCCCCCCCCCCACCCCCCCCCCCCCCCACCCCCCCCCCCCCCCACCCCCCCCCCCCCCCACCCCCCCCCCCCCCCACCCCCCCCCCCCCCCACCCCCCCCCCCCCCCACCCCCCCCCCCCCCCACCCCCCCCCCCCCCCACCCCCCCCCCCCCCCACCCCCCCCCCCCCCCACCCCCCCCCCCCCCCACCCCCCCCCCCCCCCACCCCCCCCCCCCCCCACCCCCCCCCCCCCCCACCCCCCCCCCCCCCCACCCCCCCCCCCCCCCACCCCCCCCCCCCCCCACCCCCCCCCCCCCCCACCCCCCCCCCCCCCCACCCCCCCCCCCCCCCACCCCCCCCCCCCCCCACCCCCCCCCCCCCCCACCCCCCCCCCCCCCCACCCCCCCCCCCCCCCACCCCCCCCCCCCCCCACCCCCCCCCCCCCCCACCCCCCCCCCCCCCCACCCCCCCCCCCCCCCACCCCCCCCCCCCCCCACCCCCCCCCCCCCCCACCCCCCCCCCCCCCCACCCCCCCCCCCCCCCACCCCCCCCCCCCCCCACCCCCCCCCCCCCCCACCCCCCCCCCCCCCCACCCCCCCCCCCCCCCACCCCCCCCCCCCCCCACCCCCCCCCCCCCCCACCCCCCCCCCCCCCCACCCCCCCCCCCCCCCACCCCCCCCCCCCCCCACCCCCCCCCCCCCCCACCCCCCCCCCCCCCCACCCCCCCCCCCCCCCACCCCCCCCCCCCCCCACCCCCCCCCCCCCCCACCCCCCCCCCCCCCCACCCCCCCCCCCCCCCACCCCCCCCCCCCCCCACCCCCCCCCCCCCCCACCCCCCCCCCCCCCCACCCCCCCCCCCCCCCACCCCCCCCCCCCCCCACCCCCCCCCCCCCCCACCCCCCCCCCCCCCCACCCCCCCCCCCCCCCACCCCCCCCCCCCCCCACCCCCCCCCCCCCCCACCCCCCCCCCCCCCCACCCCCCCCCCCCCCCACCCCCCCCCCCCCCCACCCCCCCCCCCCCCCACCCCCCCCCCCCCCCACCCCCCCCCCCCCCCACCCCCCCCCCCCCCCACCCCCCCCCCCCCCCACCCCCCCCCCCCCCCACCCCCCCCCCCCCCCACCCCCCCCCCCCCCCACCCCCCCCCCCCCCCACCCCCCCCCCCCCCCACCCCCCCCCCCCCCCACCCCCCCCCCCCCCCACCCCCCCCCCCCCCCACCCCCCCCCCCCCCCACCCCCCCCCCCCCCCACCCCCCCCCCCCCCCACCCCCCCCCCCCCCCACCCCCCCCCCCCCCCACCCCCCCCCCCCCCCACCCCCCCCCCCCCCCACCCCCCCCCCCCCCCACCCCCCCCCCCCCCCACCCCCCCCCCCCCCCACCCCCCCCCCCCCCCACCCCCCCCCCCCCCCACCCCCCCCCCCCCCCACCCCCCCCCCCCCCCACCCCCCCCCCCCCCCACCCCCCCCCCCCCCCACCCCCCCCCCCCCCCACCCCCCCCCCCCCCCACCCCCCCCCCCCCCCACCCCCCCCCCCCCCCACCCCCCCCCCCCCCCACCCCCCCCCCCCCCCACCCCCCCCCCCCCCCACCCCCCCCCCCCCCCACCCCCCCCCCCCCCCACCCCCCCCCCCCCCCACCCCCCCCCCCCCCCACCCCCCCCCCCCCCCACCCCCCCCCCCCCCCACCCCCCCCCCCCCCCACCCCCCCCCCCCCCCACCCCCCCCCCCCCCCACCCCCCCCCCCCCCCACCCCCCCCCCCCCCCACCCCCCCCCCCCCCCACCCCCCCCCCCCCCCACCCCCCCCCCCCCCCACCCCCCCCCCCCCCCACCCCCCCCCCCCCCCACCCCCCCCCCCCCCCACCCCCCCCCCCCCCCACCCCCCCCCCCCCCCACCCCCCCCCCCCCCCACCCCCCCCCCCCCCCACCCCCCCCCCCCCCCACCCCCCCCCCCCCCCACCCCCCCCCCCCCCCACCCCCCCCCCCCCCCACCCCCCCCCCCCCCCACCCCCCCCCCCCCCCACCCCCCCCCCCCCCCACCCCCCCCCCCCCCCACCCCCCCCCCCCCCCACCCCCCCCCCCCCCCACCCCCCCCCCCCCCCACCCCCCCCCCCCCCCACCCCCCCCCCCCCCCACCCCCCCCCCCCCCCACCCCCCCCCCCCCCCACCCCCCCCCCCCCCCACCCCCCCCCCCCCCCACCCCCCCCCCCCCCCACCCCCCCCCCCCCCCACCCCCCCCCCCCCCCACCCCCCCCCCCCCCCACCCCCCCCCCCCCCCACCCCCCCCCCCCCCCACCCCCCCCCCCCCCCACCCCCCCCCCCCCCCACCCCCCCCCCCCCCCACCCCCCCCCCCCCCCACCCCCCCCCCCCCCCACCCCCCCCCCCCCCCACCCCCCCCCCCCCCCACCCCCCCCCCCCCCCACCCCCCCCCCCCCCCACCCCCCCCCCCCCCCACCCCCCCCCCCCCCCACCCCCCCCCCCCCCCACCCCCCCCCCCCCCCACCCCCCCCCCCCCCCACCCCCCCCCCCCCCCACCCCCCCCCCCCCCCACCCCCCCCCCCCCCCACCCCCCCCCCCCCCCACCCCCCCCCCCCCCCACCCCCCCCCCCCCCCACCCCCCCCCCCCCCCACCCCCCCCCCCCCCCACCCCCCCCCCCCCCCACCCCCCCCCCCCCCCACCCCCCCCCCCCCCCACCCCCCCCCCCCCCCACCCCCCCCCCCCCCCACCCCCCCCCCCCCCCACCCCCCCCCCCCCCCACCCCCCCCCCCCCCCACCCCCCCCCCCCCCCACCCCCCCCCCCCCCCACCCCCCCCCCCCCCCACCCCCCCCCCCCCCCACCCCCCCCCCCCCCCACCCCCCCCCCCCCCCACCCCCCCCCCCCCCCACCCCCCCCCCCCCCCACCCCCCCCCCCCCCCACCCCCCCCCCCCCCCACCCCCCCCCCCCCCCACCCCCCCCCCCCCCCACCCCCCCCCCCCCCCACCCCCCCCCCCCCCCACCCCCCCCCCCCCCCACCCCCCCCCCCCCCCACCCCCCCCCCCCCCCACCCCCCCCCCCCCCCACCCCCCCCCCCCCCCACCCCCCCCCCCCCCCACCCCCCCCCCCCCCCACCCCCCCCCCCCCCCACCCCCCCCCCCCCCCACCCCCCCCCCCCCCCACCCCCCCCCCCCCCCACCCCCCCCCCCCCCCACCCCCCCCCCCCCCCACCCCCCCCCCCCCCCACCCCCCCCCCCCCCCACCCCCCCCCCCCCCCACCCCCCCCCCCCCCCACCCCCCCCCCCCCCCACCCCCCCCCCCCCCCACCCCCCCCCCCCCCCACCCCCCCCCCCCCCCACCCCCCCCCCCCCCCACCCCCCCCCCCCCCCACCCCCCCCCCCCCCCACCCCCCCCCCCCCCCACCCCCCCCCCCCCCCACCCCCCCCCCCCCCCACCCCCCCCCCCCCCCACCCCCCCCCCCCCCCACCCCCCCCCCCCCCCACCCCCCCCCCCCCCCACCCCCCCCCCCCCCCACCCCCCCCCCCCCCCACCCCCCCCCCCCCCCACCCCCCCCCCCCCCCACCCCCCCCCCCCCCCACCCCCCCCCCCCCCCACCCCCCCCCCCCCCCACCCCCCCCCCCCCCCACCCCCCCCCCCCCCCACCCCCCCCCCCCCCCACCCCCCCCCCCCCCCACCCCCCCCCCCCCCCACCCCCCCCCCCCCCCACCCCCCCCCCCCCCCACCCCCCCCCCCCCCCACCCCCCCCCCCCCCCACCCCCCCCCCCCCCCACCCCCCCCCCCCCCCACCCCCCCCCCCCCCCACCCCCCCCCCCCCCCACCCCCCCCCCCCCCCACCCCCCCCCCCCCCCACCCCCCCCCCCCCCCACCCCCCCCCCCCCCCACCCCCCCCCCCCCCCACCCCCCCCCCCCCCCACCCCCCCCCCCCCCCACCCCCCCCCCCCCCCACCCCCCCCCCCCCCCACCCCCCCCCCCCCCCACCCCCCCCCCCCCCCACCCCCCCCCCCCCCCACCCCCCCCCCCCCCCACCCCCCCCCCCCCCCACCCCCCCCCCCCCCCACCCCCCCCCCCCCCCACCCCCCCCCCCCCCCACCCCCCCCCCCCCCCACCCCCCCCCCCCCCCACCCCCCCCCCCCCCCACCCCCCCCCCCCCCCACCCCCCCCCCCCCCCACCCCCCCCCCCCCCCACCCCCCCCCCCCCCCACCCCCCCCCCCCCCCACCCCCCCCCCCCCCCACCCCCCCCCCCCCCCACCCCCCCCCCCCCCCACCCCCCCCCCCCCCCACCCCCCCCCCCCCCCACCCCCCCCCCCCCCCACCCCCCCCCCCCCCCACCCCCCCCCCCCCCCACCCCCCCCCCCCCCCACCCCCCCCCCCCCCCACCCCCCCCCCCCCCCACCCCCCCCCCCCCCCACCCCCCCCCCCCCCCACCCCCCCCCCCCCCCACCCCCCCCCCCCCCCACCCCCCCCCCCCCCCACCCCCCCCCCCCCCCACCCCCCCCCCCCCCCACCCCCCCCCCCCCCCACCCCCCCCCCCCCCCACCCCCCCCCCCCCCCACCCCCCCCCCCCCCCACCCCCCCCCCCCCCCACCCCCCCCCCCCCCCACCCCCCCCCCCCCCCACCCCCCCCCCCCCCCACCCCCCCCCCCCCCCACCCCCCCCCCCCCCCACCCCCCCCCCCCCCCACCCCCCCCCCCCCCCACCCCCCCCCCCCCCCACCCCCCCCCCCCCCCACCCCCCCCCCCCCCCACCCCCCCCCCCCCCCACCCCCCCCCCCCCCCACCCCCCCCCCCCCCCACCCCCCCCCCCCCCCACCCCCCCCCCCCCCCACCCCCCCCCCCCCCCACCCCCCCCCCCCCCCACCCCCCCCCCCCCCCACCCCCCCCCCCCCCCACCCCCCCCCCCCCCCACCCCCCCCCCCCCCCACCCCCCCCCCCCCCCACCCCCCCCCCCCCCCACCCCCCCCCCCCCCCACCCCCCCCCCCCCCCACCCCCCCCCCCCCCCACCCCCCCCCCCCCCCACCCCCCCCCCCCCCCACCCCCCCCCCCCCCCACCCCCCCCCCCCCCCACCCCCCCCCCCCCCCACCCCCCCCCCCCCCCACCCCCCCCCCCCCCCACCCCCCCCCCCCCCCACCCCCCCCCCCCCCCACCCCCCCCCCCCCCCACCCCCCCCCCCCCCCACCCCCCCCCCCCCCCACCCCCCCCCCCCCCCACCCCCCCCCCCCCCCACCCCCCCCCCCCCCCACCCCCCCCCCCCCCCACCCCCCCCCCCCCCCACCCCCCCCCCCCCCCACCCCCCCCCCCCCCCACCCCCCCCCCCCCCCACCCCCCCCCCCCCCCACCCCCCCCCCCCCCCACCCCCCCCCCCCCCCACCCCCCCCCCCCCCCACCCCCCCCCCCCCCCACCCCCCCCCCCCCCCACCCCCCCCCCCCCCCACCCCCCCCCCCCCCCACCCCCCCCCCCCCCCACCCCCCCCCCCCCCCACCCCCCCCCCCCCCCACCCCCCCCCCCCCCCACCCCCCCCCCCCCCCACCCCCCCCCCCCCCCACCCCCCCCCCCCCCCACCCCCCCCCCCCCCCACCCCCCCCCCCCCCCACCCCCCCCCCCCCCCACCCCCCCCCCCCCCCACCCCCCCCCCCCCCCACCCCCCCCCCCCCCCACCCCCCCCCCCCCCCACCCCCCCCCCCCCCCACCCCCCCCCCCCCCCACCCCCCCCCCCCCCCACCCCCCCCCCCCCCCACCCCCCCCCCCCCCCACCCCCCCCCCCCCCCACCCCCCCCCCCCCCCACCCCCCCCCCCCCCCACCCCCCCCCCCCCCCACCCCCCCCCCCCCCCACCCCCCCCCCCCCCCACCCCCCCCCCCCCCCACCCCCCCCCCCCCCCACCCCCCCCCCCCCCCACCCCCCCCCCCCCCCACCCCCCCCCCCCCCCACCCCCCCCCCCCCCCACCCCCCCCCCCCCCCACCCCCCCCCCCCCCCACCCCCCCCCCCCCCCACCCCCCCCCCCCCCCACCCCCCCCCCCCCCCACCCCCCCCCCCCCCCACCCCCCCCCCCCCCCACCCCCCCCCCCCCCCACCCCCCCCCCCCCCCACCCCCCCCCCCCCCCACCCCCCCCCCCCCCCACCCCCCCCCCCCCCCACCCCCCCCCCCCCCCACCCCCCCCCCCCCCCACCCCCCCCCCCCCCCACCCCCCCCCCCCCCCACCCCCCCCCCCCCCCACCCCCCCCCCCCCCCACCCCCCCCCCCCCCCACCCCCCCCCCCCCCCACCCCCCCCCCCCCCCACCCCCCCCCCCCCCCACCCCCCCCCCCCCCCACCCCCCCCCAATTGGCCATGCTGGCAGGGGCTGATGGGGATTGTAGTCCATGAACATCTGGAGTGCCATAGGTTCGCCACCAGGGCCCTAGGCCTTAGGGTTCCTAAGTGACACTGATTAAGGGTAGATTTAGGAAAATGTAAGAATTTCACACAATGCACCACTGATTCAGAGCACGTGGCGCCACAAATGGCAGCTTTTAAAAAGATCTGGCAAATGCATGGATCTGAAGATGCAGTCTTGTGCACGCTGACCTGAGAGGAGGCCCCACTGGATTCTCTGGAGCTTACTTCTGAGTAAGCCTGCACAGGGCTGCCCTGTTGGCTGCTAAGTGGACCCCGAGTGCAATATGCTGGAGGCCACGGACTGGGCGGGCAGCTCTGGTCTCCCTGCTCTGGCCTTGGATGCTCAGGAAACCTGCTGGTGGCCTGGATCGGGCCCAGTGGCCCTCCCGTGGGACCCTGCACGCTGCTTCCTCACTGCGGGGAGCCTCAGTCCAAACCCTCCTTGCCTTGCAGAGGCTCGACGTGGAGCCCCCCCAGAGCTGCTCTGAGCCCCTTGCAGGAGAGCTGGGCCAAAAAAAGGGACCTGGCAAGCCAACAGATAGCCTGGTGTAGTGGTTAGCGCCTCAGACTCGGGTCTGGGAGACCCAGGCCAGACCCTCCACGCTGCTGGACGACCTGGGGCGGGGGGGGGCAGCCGCTTCCTCAGCTTATCCTACCTCGCAGGGTTCTTGTGAGGACCGAATGGGAGCAGGCTGCCTGGAGGGTGGAAAGGAGAACTCTGACCCCCGCCCCTCCCTCCAGTCCGAGCTCCCCTTCCCTGGCCACTCGGTCCACTGGGGACCCCCGACACCCCCCTCCCCGCTGCTCTGCACGGAGGGGCTGCTGTGGGTGGCCGCGCCCGATGCCCCCCCCCCGGATGCCCCCGACGGGGAGGGGGTCTCACCTCACCCGCGCCTCAAGCGCCAGCCCCCCCGTCCAAATGGCCCCACCCCGCGGACCCCAACCCCGCGCCCCCGAAGGTGCACTCACGCAGCGGCCCCGCCCCTCGCCCCACGTGGCGGCCGGGCCGGGGGCGTCTTCCGGCTCTGGCTGCGGAGGGGGCGAGGCGACCACCAGGAACGACCCCGCTACCCCCCTCCCCCGGACGCTGGGAAGGGGAGGGGCGCACAGGAGGGGGACCCCGCCCGCAAAGGGCCGCTTCCGTCCAGGCTTCCCCGCCGCCGCCCACGTGCGCGCAAGACGGCCCCCCCCCGACCACCACCCCTGCAAAGCCCCCCCCCCCCAGGCGGACCCTCGGACACAACTGGCCGGCTGGGTCGGACCAGGAGATGCCCCCCCCCCTTCTGCAGCAGAAGGGGGCGGGAGGCCACGGCCCTCCCCTCGGGGTCGTCGTCGTCGTTTGGACGGCTTATATTGCAGTTGCCGCAAATGGGACTGGGTCGTGGGTTCCAAAACGCCTTTGCTGACATGTTTCAACCAGACACGCAAAAAGGGCGGGTGCGCACGCAGGAATGCACGCCTTTTGCACCGCTGGCAGCAGATGCACACGTGCGCGCACCTTACTGTTTCGTGTTTGCACAGTTAGGTGTTAAAAACTCCCGGCAGAAGAGGCAGGAGGTTAAAAGACGCGCGGGGTCCTCTGATGACACTCGAGGGGCACTTTTGTATCTTCCCTGTTCATGCCCTTGCACAACTCCACCATTTATTTACAGTACAACGAAACAAGTATGCATCCATTCCACAGCACCACTAGCAAAACTGTTATGTGCACGAAAAAGATGCACTAAAAACACAGCTCAAAGATAAAACATAATCTGTGGTATATGCAAAGGGACTTGCACAACTCCACTACTCAGTGGGGGCAGTTTGCACATTCCTGCTGCTGCTTTATGGCCGGTACCCCAAAAGCGATGATGCCCCATTATTTGCACCTTGCATTATTTGCACCTTGCAGCCATTACTCACTGAAGATCAAATGCACAACGTGCATCAAAACTGTCAGCTGCACCGGAAGGACGTGCATCACTGACAGCCCAAATGGCAACTGTGCAAGATGAGAAAGTTTGCACACTCCTAAAATGCCAACAGTTATTTCTTCCGGCATCTGTAGCTCAAAGCAGGCAATGACATCTTCAAGACTAACAGACTGGTGACTAGACAGCATTGAGTAATTTTGCACACCCCTGATCTAGGACATTTGGGTGGGTGGTGTTGTTCCTGGTGACTGGGGGGGGGGACCTAATAAATTGCCCCATTCTGTGCTCCATTCAGATCCATGAATAGCCCCCATTCCTCAAGTATAAATGTTTTTAAGAGCCCATATTTTTCCGACAGAGCCTCAGTTAGCAAAAATGGGCGTTTCCAATCTCCACTGGAATTTCACACCCCAGCTGTAGGTGTCAAACTCACGGCCCTCCAGATGTTATGGACTACAGTTCCCATCATCCCCTGCCAGCATGAACTGTAGTCCATAACATCTGGAGGGCCGCGAGTTTGACACCTGTGTTTTAGAGGCTTAACAATTTCTTTAAATCTTTTTTTACACCTGTTGTGTTGCTCACAAGTCACATTGGACCATTTTCTACATACTTTCTTGCCAGACAAAATGGGCACACAGAGAACATCATTTGATTTTTGTCCTACACATCTGCTGTGAACTTTCTAAAACAATATTTCTCTGCACTGAGGAAATCCATTGGAAGCTCTGGAAACCAACCGCAAGTCTTTAGATTTTATTCCACCATGATCTTTTGAAGTCTAGAGAGGTAGCATGGGGTAGTGGTTAGAGTGTAGAACAAAAATTTGGGAGACCCAGGTTCGAATCACAACTCTGCCATGGAAGCCTGCAGGGTGACTTTGGGCCATTCTAGCCTACCTCGCAGGGTTATGTGAGGATAAAATGAAGCAGAGAAGAAGAAAACTGGTGCTTATAACCTGCTTTTGTCTACCTTTTAAGGCATCTCAAAGTGGCTAATAAATTCCTTCCCTTTCCCCATAGCAGGCGCCTTGTAAGTGAGGTTGAGAGAGTTCTGAGAGAACTGTCACTAGCTCAAGGTCACCCAGCAGGCTTCATGTGGGGGAGTGGGGAAACAAATCCAGTTCACCAGAGAAGAGTCCGTTACTTATGTGGAGAAGCAAAGAATCAAACCCCGTTCTCTGAGAGTCCGTCAAGAGAGCAATGTGCGTCATCGGTTTGGGTCCCCACTGGAAAGAAGGACAGAATACAAGAAGAAGAAGAAGAAGAAGAAGAAGAAGAAGAAGAGTTTGGATTTATATTCCCCCTTTCTCTCCTGCAGGAGACTCAAAGGGGCTTACAATCTCCTTTCCCTTCCCCCCTCACAACAAATACCCTGTGAGGTGGGTGGGGCTGAGAGAGCTCCGAAGAGCTGTGACTAGCCCAAGGTCACCCAGCTGGCATGTGTGGGAGCGCGCAGGCTAACCTGAATTCCCCAGATAAGCCTCCACAGCTCAGGCCTCCAGATTAGATACACGGGCTCTTAACCTCTTACGCCACTGCTGCTCCTTAATGAATTGAATAAAAATAAACAAGTCATTGGGGGTGTCCACTTGACACAGTAGGCTTATACCAAGTCACACAATTTGGCCGATGACTGTTGCGGGTGTTCCAGGCTGTGTGAAAATGTGTTGCCTGCATTGGAGCAAAAACTACCAGACCGCGGCCACACAGCCTGGCAAACCCACAACAGCCAGTCGATTCCAAGTGTGAAAGCCTTCAACAATAATGAACATTGTTTCGGGGCCCCCTTGGAATATAAATGTGGGATATAAATGAAGCCCAGTTCTTCAGATGCAACGAGTGGATTTGTTAAAATATCAGTACACAAACGAAATCTTTCTTTTTTCTTTCTTTCAAAACATTTTCCTGTCCTCACCCACTTGCTACAGCAAACATTATTTGCTTTAAAAACCCTTCCTCATAACCTCCTAATTCCAGTGGTGGGATTCAAATGACTTAACAACCGGTTCCAAAGGTGGGAATTGAAATAATTTAACAGCTGGTTGTTTACAAGCACCATTTTAACAACCGGTTCTGCCGAAGTGGTGCAAACTTACTGAATCCCACCACTGCCTAATTCCCTGTGGTCCTGCAATCAGTCACGTACGTCGCCCTTTTCTCTCCTGTTTCTCCCTCCAGTTTGTCAACGTCCCTTTGTTGACACAGCACTCAAATACCAAACCAATTACATTTTTCCCTTCCTCAACCCTCAGCTTTTTTTCGAAGCAAATTCCAGCAGCACAGCCGTAGCCCCCACTGGTTATTTAAGAAGGACACTTGTCAAATTGTTTTCTTCCTACTTCAAATCCCTTGAAGGAAACTTCCAACTTTCCGTCGGAGGCTGATTTAGGCCTGGAAGCAAAGGGCATTCACGCACACGTGGCCTTCCTCGCTTTGAGGGTGCGTTCCCGTCAGGTTTGATTCTCATGAGTGTCGGATATACCTGTAGGCCACGGAGGCTGAAGCCGAGGGCTTCAAAATGTAGGGGGTCTCCGTCCAAGGTGTAGAAGATTTTTGACACTCATAGGCCTTTCTCACACACCCCATTGTACCTCATTTGTAGTCTCCAAACAACCCTTCAGTAATTTTTCTCACACTCTGGCTCATGCAGAATAACACACTTTCAAACTGCTTTCAGTGCTCTTTGAAACTGTGCGGAATAGCAAAATCCACTTGCAAACAGTTGTGAAAATGGTTTGAAAATGCATTATTTTGCGTGTGCGGAAGGGGCCTCTGTTTCAGAGTAATACTGATATAAACCAATAACTGAACACTAGCATTGATTTCTGCATTGATTTTGACCTTCCAAGTGGACCCCATTTTGTGAGAATGCCCCTTCATGTTTCCCTTTCTAACAAATGTTGAATATTAATTTTACTTTTTTTATTTTCAGATCCTAATCTAAGCATGATAGAACAGTAAATGTATAATTTCATTTTCCAAAAAAAAGTCCTGCTTATTCCACAAAATGTTTACAAAGTTTGGTTGTGGCAAAAGTTTTTCAGTGTGAATTTTAACATTTATGCATTTTTCCCCAATCACTACAGTTTTTAACATCTTATATCCTTTAGGGGAGGAGTTGTGGAATTATAAACACCCGTCATCCTCCTCCTCTTTACTTAATTCTCTTTCCATTTTTTTCTAGTTGTGAGGGTATGGAATTGGGAGGGGCCTCACAAGTGGGGTGGCCAACCTACGGGCACTCCAGATGTTCATGGACTACAATTCCCATCAGCCCCTACCAGTATGGCCAATTGGTAGGGGCTGATGGGAATTGTAGTCCATGAACATCTGGAGCGCCACAGGTTGGCCACCCCTGGGTAGGACTTCTCTTTGACCAAATCCAGCACTGATTCTCACTTACGCACACACACTCGCACACATTCTGCCACAAATCTCCACCATTTCTGAAACCTTTTCAAGTGTGACTTTTTCCTCACGTGGCAGGGGAAGAGAAGGAGAGCGTTAGCATTGCTTTGGGCTCTTCTCTCCCTCCTCTCTGCCTTCCCCCACCCACACCACACCACTGGCCACCGTTTCTGGATGACTAAGGCTGGGTTTGCTCTTCCTCACCTCCCCTGCTACCCCACCCCCAGCTCCCACCTTCCCAGCAAGTCTCCAGCAAGACTCTCCTGAGATTTCATTCACTCTTGCCTGCCTCACTCTTTCCTTGATTCTCCCCCCACTAGTCACCGACACCGACACCGCCTCCCCTCCCTCTCTCCCCCCAGAGCACAGGTGTCAAACTTGTGGCCCTCCAGATGTTATACACTACAGTTCCCATCATCCCCTGCCAGGATGATGCTGGCAGGGGATGATGGGAACTGTAGTCCATAACATCTGGAGGGCCGCAAGTTTGACACCTATGCTCCAGAGCCTCCAACAAGATCGTTGTTGCTGTTTCCAAGCTGATTTGTGTGTCTGTGTGTGTGGGGGCGGGGGGGGGGGAAATAGTGGACTGGCCCTGATAAAAATAAACAAAAAAATGCAGGGAAACCCCAATTTGAAGCTGTCAGCTGGTGGTACATGCACAAAGACCAAAAGAGAGTTGCTGATCACTGTGTGTAAAGTCTTCAAACAGCTGTCCCTAGGCAGGCCAAATCCTGAAAGTGCCCCCTGCTGCCATGTTTCTTTGGGTTGGGGCTGGGAATGATTACCCTCTGAGAAAAACGCAGCTAACTCCCCCCACCTTGAACGCGCAGGATTCCTTTCATAGTTTGTCGAATAACTTACAACCGCGTTGAAGCAAAATTGTATATCAATTTAAAATTCAGCAGCTATAGAAGTTGAGTTTGACTCAGAGATTTTCAGATTTTGGCTCATTCCGCACATGCAGAATAATGCACTTTCAAACTGCTTTCAGTGCTCTTTGAAGCTGTGCAGAATAGCAAAATCCACTTGCAAACAGCTGTGAAAGTGGTTATTTTGCGTGTGCGGAAGGGGCCTTTGTTTCCAGAATTAAACTAGAACTACTTTTTAACACAATGTGAAATTTAAGTTCCAATTAATTTCAAAGCCAAAAAAGTAACTGTCAAGTTCAGCCCGTGTGCACGCCTCGCCTTGTCTAAAATCCCAGCCTTGTCTAAAACACCAGGTTTCTGAATTTAATTCAGCACACTCAAAGACAAAAATAAGAATTAGGAAGTGCGGAATCTGGATCAAGTGCAAACATTGAGATAGGAGAGGTCGTGTGAGAAGATTCACCCCTCCCCACATTTATTTCAACTTTACAGCTCTTCTGAAAGTTGCAATATTCAGGGTTTTTTAAATTGCCAAAGGAAGAGAGTCTCACAAGCAAGAAGAATCAAAAACATTTCTCTACGTGCCCTCCTCATGTATGCCCACAGCATGGAATGCGCAGGACATTAACTGGGGGAGGGCAAAAGAAACGGATGAAATAGTACAAGCTTTTTAAAAGGCTCTAGCAGCCAAAACTTAAAAGGAAACATGACTTCAGGCCAAGTTAGGCTCTCCTGCAAAAGCTAAGTAATAACTTCCATTGGGTTTTTTTGTAGGGACTCCAATTTATCAGCACAATCGTCTAAGCAACATATATCCCCAAGGCTTACTTAATGCAGTGGTGGCGAACCTTTGGCACTCCAGATGTTCATAGACTACAATTCCCATCAGCCCCTGCCAGCATGGCCAATTGGTTCCAGTTGTACAAGAAGTGTAGATCATCACTAATCTTTTGCCACACTCTATTAAAGAGCAAAGAGGTTTGTAACCATATATAGCAAGGACCAGTAAATCGGGACCCACATTTTCAACTTTATTTTCACAAGAAACCACTTTTGGGCCTTTGCCTTGCAGAGATATAAGGGGAAATGTGAATGCAGTCTTGTTTATAAGTACTCGGTGTTCATAAGAAATAGACCGGCTTCAGCTTGGGGGCATGGGGGTGGCATATTTTCATGTCATGAAAAGTAAAGTTGGTTTTTACAAAGATGATTTCATACGAATGAGGATCCACAGAAATTCACATGAGTTTTTTCTTTTTAATACCTATGTTCATCCGCCGTTAGCTCTCTTGCTGACAACCTCAGCCATGCCCACACCTCCATATTCACCCACCTCACAGGGTGTTTCTGGGGGTGGGGTGGAAGGGAAAGGAGATTGTCAGCCCCTTTGAGTCTCCTTACAGGAGAGAAAGGGGGGATATAAATCCAAAACTCTTCTTCTTCTTCTATACACATGCAGAGCCCCATAACGCCTGTTTTGGTTCCAAAAACATGTTTCGTCCGTTCTCTTTGCTCTTACGAACTGGTGTCTCAGCCAGAATGTCAACATCATCATCATTGTTGTTAATTCAGAAAATTGCTGAATGCTTCTGCCACTTAGCCATCGGTTGACTGTGTTTTCGGGTCAACAGAATGAAGCCAGAGAGCTCTTGCATCCAATCAATACAGAGGTTTGACTGTCTGCAATCTAGATTTATCACTTGCGTTTTGCTTTCCCGCCTCCATCCGATTTGATGAGCAAACGGAGCGTTTCCCCTGCATTTCTGTGCCCTAACTTGATGCTTTGGGCTACGGTCACACCATTCTGAAATGAGGACATTTATTTGTGCTTCTGGGCTTCCGTGGCAGAGTCCTAACAAACTTTCCAGCTCTAGATTCAGCTCTGCAGTATAATAACACAAGCATCTCGTAGGTTTAGAAGTAGGACCAAACTACTGGCTATTTTGCTCTGGTTACAGGCTCCCCCCCCCCCACCAAAAAAACACAACTGTCAGAGATACAAAATGGCCACAGCCAAAGGGCAGATGCTTTGAATAGCTCCTTTGGGTGGCTGTCCAGTCCTCAAACCGTCACTGTCCAAATCAGCTGATTTTCCTCTACAGCTCTGCCTCGTGCGCGTCCATGTTCTTGAAGGCTAGACAGAAGTGTGAGACAGAACTTGTTCAAGGACGGCAGAAAAGCCCTCACAAAGAACAGGGGAGAGTTACTGCCTTTTGGGCAGAGACCACAAAAACAAACGTAACAAGCTCTGATGAGCCCCTGGTGGTGGTGGTTGTTTTTAACCTGCACTCTGCACATGCTTTGACACTCCTTCTTCATTTCCTCCACTCCTTGAGAAGAAGAAGAAGAAGAAGAAGAAGAAGAAGAAGAAGAAGAAGAAGAAGAGGAGGAGGAAGAGGAAGAGGAAGAGGAAGAGGAGGAGGAGGAGGAGGAGGAGTTTGGATTTATATCTCCCCTTTCTCTCCTGTAGGAGACACAAAGGGGCTTACAATCTCCTTTCCCTTCCCCCCCACCCACAACAAACACCCTGTGAGGTAGGAGGGGCTGGGAGAGCTCCGAAGAACTGTGACTAGCCCAAGGTCACCCAGCTGGTGTGTGTGGGAGTGCCCAGGCTAATCTGAATTCCCCAGATAAGCCTCCACAGCTCAGGCAGCAGAGCGGGGAATCAAACCCGATTCCTCCAGATCAGAGCGCACCTGCTTTTAACCACTATGCCACAATCGGAAAACCGACTGTGGAGCAGACATAAATGAAGTTCAAGGCTGGTTTTTAAAGCACGGGGTGGTCTGAACGCGCGGGGGCCCACCCTCACCAGCAACATCGATGACACAAACTGAAATAGCATTTTCTTTATTTACTCTCTCTCTCTCTCTCTCTCTCTCTCCAGTCTGTTCCCAAGAAGCCTATATTTAGCACAGTTCCGCAGCTTGTGCCAAGCGCTCCGGGCAGCTATCAGATCTGCTAGTTCACTGTGCTCCAGCAAACCGGGTTGCCACAGCAGGGTCATCCTCGACCACACGCCAGCTGACAGCCTGGCCCCCAGTTGTACACCAACCCGAAACTTCAAAGTTGGGGTGGGAGGCATTTACTTGGGCTTTGGGGCTTCAGTGGCAGAGTCAGTGGGGTTTGGGGCTTCAGTGGCATCATATGGGGAACATACGATGACAGCAACGCAGCACAGAGAGTGGGACCCATTGGCTTGGGTTGAAAATTATTGACAGGCTGAGGCCCGGATGCGGTCTCTGTTGCGTAACACTTTGCCCCCTCGCGGGCTCCATTCCTGCCCTGCGCAGCTCAGAGGGGGGTTTGCAGTCACATGCGCTCCACCCAAGACAGCTGCGATCCAGCTCTTGACACAGGAGGACCGCATGGGTGAAATACCGCCAAGCTGAGGGGGGCAGAGAATTCATTTTTAAAATGAGAAATGTCATGCCTTCGTCTCAAAATTGAAAGCCCACCTTGGTGTGTAGGCCATGCAGAGGTGGGATCCAACTGTTACCGCCAGGAAAATAAACAAAATATTTTCCTGAAGTCAGGTTGCCTGGCTACACTGGCTCCAGGCCCGGATGCAGAGACTTGTGTGGTTCAGAAGCCTCCATAAGGTTCACAGAGAATGCATATGTATGTTTGTGCCAATGCTATATGGTTTCCCTCTTGTTTATGCCTTTCTAGGATGTAATAAAAACCCCTTTTAAGTTGAATTTATGATGAGCCTGCAGTTTAGGATGTTAGTTTAGTTAGGTTCTTCAGTTAGTTTAAGGTTTTGCTATTGTTAGATTTAAGAAAGCCATGCCAATAAGTATCTGTAAAGTCTTGCCCATAAGTATAAGTACATGTGTTTATCCTTTAAGGTTTCCCTAATGTTTAAGTTTAGAAATGTTATTTTTGAAATTTGTGTCTGATGGCCAAAGCAGTGGCCAGAAAGGTGATATTGAGGGACAAGGAAGTAAGTCCTGGAATTCAGTTTGGACCAACACCCAGGTAATCCCATCTTTACCAACAAAAGGGCCTTTTGACTAACAAAGAATGTCACCCTGTTTTGCTATTGGACTGTTTGAAGTTTTACTCTCAGGATCCAGAAGCTCATTGGACTGTTCACATCCTTACTTTCAGGATCCAAGAATTCATTGGATCATTTAAACTTGTCTCTGTCTAACACTCCCAAGGAACCACCTCAGGCAAGAAGGTGCAAGCTTTTCTTCTGGGATTTGATCTCATCAGCATGTGCAAAGGGATTGTTTTCTCCCTTTGGCGTTCTAGGATATTTTCTCTGTATTAGATGGAAGGAGACCGCCCCCTTCCTGGTTTTTGCACTATCAGGGTGGGACTGCCCTACTCCCCCTTTCTGGGTTACTGGGGAAATGTACAAAAGGGCTGATGCACAGGGGGGGGGGGGTCCTTTTTGCTGAGCTGTGCCAAGAAATCACTTGCTAATAAAGAACCTCCCTGCTTTTGAAGGAACTCTGGTCTCCTGCGCCTTTCCTCCTTGCCTTGCTGCCACGAGCTGAAATCACTTGAAATCACTCCTAGAAATAACTTTATGGTAATGGGGCAGCGGTAACACAACCAGTTCTCACCACTTCTCTAGAAGGGTTACTAATTTTTTCTGAGTGCCGAGAAGGGGTTACTAAAGCAACCTCCCTGCCCAATAGGGACTAGAGGGGCGTGTGTGCGGCGGCGCCACTGTTTGAATCCCACCACCATCGGAACCTGTTATTAAAATTTTGGGATCCCACCACTGAGGCCATGGCTAGTAAGTAGGGTTGGTTGTCAGCCTCCAGGTAGTGACTAGAGATCTCCCAGGATTACAACTGATATAGAGGTGACCGAGATCCATTCACTTGGAGAATATGGCCGCCATGAAAGATGGACTCTATGGTATTATGCCCCATTGAAGCCGACCTCCTTTTACACCATCCCCCAACCTGGAGTTCGCAATTCTACTAGTAAGTCAGTGTGCAAGGAAAACACTCTGCACATGCCCAGGTTCACTTTCCTTCAAGATAACTTCCTATGTTTTAGAGCAGGAGCTTGCAACTTACATCTCTACCGCAAAATATAGCTCTTAAAAAAGAAAAGAAAATGAACTGTTTCAGTCCCGATCTACCGGCAAGTAAGCAGGGGGCAAGAATAACCAGTATGTATGTATGTATGTATGTATGTATGTATGTATGTATGTATGTATGTATGTATGTATGTATGTATGTATGTATGTATTTATTTATTATTTCGATTTTTATACCGCCCTATCCCCGAGGGGCTCCGGGCGGTGTACAACAATTATTACAAATAAGTTAGGGGCAAACCATACAAATAAAACAACAGCAGCCCATAAAACTCCGACATTAAAACATACTGAATTTCATTAAAACAGCGGTGATTTCATAATGAAGGCACCCGGAGAATCCTTTCCTTTAAAAACCTCCCCTAGGGCAGTGGTGGCGAACCTTTGGCACTCCAGATGTTATGGACTACAATTCCCATCAGCCCCTGCCAGCATGGCCAATTGGCCATGCTGGTAGGGGCTGATGGGAATTGTAGTCCATAACATCTGGAGTGCCAAAGGTTCGCCACCACGGCCCTAGGGAGTATGTGAAGGGAATGGCAGGCAAATGTTTTTATGGGACTCAAGGGCTTCTTGGAGATCCTTTGCGGAACAGAAGTGATAGAAGGGAACAGTTGTCAGTAATTCAAGAGTGAGCCATGAGCAGGTTTACGCCAGAGCAACTTTAGGACAGTTGTGCTCCTGGAGACGTCCCAGAGGTACTGGCCAGGGGTCTGCGGATTGTGGTTCAGTGTTGAAGTCCAGCTGGCTGAAACTTCATCCATGGAAGACAGGAGTCCTTTGGTGGGGCCGGTGAGTTTCAGAGCCGGCCGGGACACCAACACCCAACTGTCAGAAACCTGGATGTGACTCTGAAGGCCTCCCTTTCCATGGACACCCAGAGCACAAATATTGCTAGAATGGGCATTTCTTCACCTTTGGCAGGCTAAGCAGTTGATCCCCCACCTGCCTCGCCCAGACCTAGCCCCTGTCATCCATGCAGTGGTCGCCTCCAGACTGGACTACTGTACCTCTCTCTACACTGGGCTGCCCATGAGTCTCCTCTGGACAGTTCCGTGGGTCCAGATTGTGGTGGCGAGTGCTCTCACAGGGGCACCTTCAAGACCACGTATTCAGTCTGTGCTTTGCCAGCTACACGGGCTCCCAGCTGATCAGGTTCAAGGTTCTGGTCTCAACCTTCAAAGCCATAAATGGTGTGGGGCCGTAGGATCTTCAGTGTCACCTTTGCCAAAAAAAACCCCAGAAGGCTTTGCACTCTACTGGAAACAACCTGTTGTTGGAGATCCCTGGCCCTAGAAACACCCAGCTCTCCTCAGCCAGGGCCTCTTCAACTGGCGTGTGGTTTTGTTTGTGTGATGTTCCTGTGTCCCGGAGAGGTCGCCCTGGGAACCAGAATTTCAATGCCATAATTGTGGCACCAATTGGGAATTTGAATGGTGAGGGTTTTATAATTGACTGATGCATTTTAATTATTGATATTTTTATGTTGTTAGCTGCCCGAAGCCCAACTGTGGTTGGGGATGAGCAGAATATAAATAAAATAAAAATTTAAAAATATTAACTATACTGTATGGAACCTCATTCTTAAGTAAAGGACTTACAAGTAAAGGACTTACAAGAAGAAGAAGAAGAAGAAGAAGAAGAAGAAGAAGAAGAAGAAGAAGAAGAAGAAGAAGAAGAATTTGGATTTACACCCCCCCTTTCTCTCCTGCAGGAGGCTCAAAGGGGCTGACAATCTCCTTGCCCTTCCCCTCGCTCCGGCCAACTGACTTTACCCTGCTGAGACAGGTGAGAGCTAGGAGAGCTCAAATGGGAGAGCTGTGATTATGCCAAAGGTCACTTAGCTTTGGCTAATTGTATGTGGGAGTGTACAGGCTAATCTGAATTCCCCAGATAAGCCTCCGCAGCTCAGGTGGCAGAGCTGGGAATCAAACCCGGTTCCTCCAGATTAGTTACATGAGCTCTTAACCAGTACTTTGGCTGCAGAAACTCTGTAGATATCAACATGTTAGTTATCAATACTGTTCAATGGATGAGGCTGAGTTATACAAATGGGCTCTGTGGTGCTGGTGCTTTCGTAACCTCCTGTTCCAAATTTTAAAAGGTTGCTGATTCGTTTAGCGAATGTGTGTTATGAAACGTGTGCTATGAAACAACAAACTATTTTTCAAGATTTGCACGCTCAAAACTTGTTTCGAAAGAAAAACAGTGGTGCACTTCACCTGTAGTTGTTGCTCATGAAGATGTCTTCTGTACAGCCCCGCATTAGGACATGCACAGGCCTGCTGACAGAGAGAATTTTCTAGCTTCATAGGTTTTCCAATCCAACCGAAGCAGGCTTCAAGGAGAAGCAGCCCCCCTTTCCCCTCAATTCTCCCACCTGCCGAGCGAGACCACCAGGAAACAACTCATGATTCTCAGAAAGTTCACCTGGGGGTGGGGTGGGGGGGCAGAAGGGAGGGGATGTGTGCCTGTGTAACCCCCATGCTCAGAATGGGTTGACCCAGTAAGGGGTGGAGACTCAAAGCAGCAAGAGGCTGCAGAGCTCATGTGGTTTGGAGGAGTCAAGGCTGCCAGACTCGGACCTTGATTTGTATAAGCCAGGGGTTTTCAAACTATGGCCCTCCAGATGTTCATAGACTACAATTCCCATGAGCCCTACCACTTGGCCATGCTGGCAGGGCTGATGAGTAGAATTATGAGTCCACTGGCAGGCATCTGGAGGACACATAGTTTGAAGACCCCTAGTATAAGCTTTCCTTAACACCTTGCCATTAAGGTAGCTGCAATGTTATTTAGGAAGACCTACTTTAGAGGAAGGTAGTTTATTTATTTTTGCTATGTTTATGAAATGTTGGAGTTTATTGTTTCAGGGCTTCTTTTATGTTTGTAATGGGTGAGAGTTCTCCTGGAAACCTTCATCATGTTGAATCCTGTTCACCAAGCCCTTGGAGTCTTCAGGAGCCAACCCACTTGCAAAGGAGAATTGGACTTGGCAGTATCAGTAGACTGTAACTAGAAGGACTTGAAATGAAACCTGAACAGGACCTTGAAGTGTGATGTTAAATGTTGATGTTATATGTTAAGAAAGTAAACCATTTTGTTTTTAAAATTTGTTGTTGCAAACTCATTCCAAGTTCTGCCCCACAGAACCCACAAGCTGAGGTTACACCTGCACAGAAGACATCTCAATGAACAACAGTTACAGGTAAGTGCAACCCTGTTTTCCATGTTCGGTCTTCTGTGCAGTCCCTCACCGGGAGAACAGCTAGCCACTCACCAGGTGTGGAGCTCTGAGTCAAACCACAAATGCAGGACTTGCTCCCCTGACTGCTGTGTCTTGTCTGCCTCTCTGTCCACAGCGTCCTGGCAGCTGAACGTATCTGGAGGCAACCGTGTGGCAGCCTTGCAGATGTCCTACAGAAGGCAGCAGAGGATGTCTGCGATCTAGCAGTGTGCGCTCGAAGCGATTCATGCCAGCCTGTGGGTAACAGAGCCTAATCGTCTGTACAATCCATCAAGATAAAGTCCGAGAAGAGGCTGACTGTCTGGCACAAGGGCCATAAAAACAGGTGCGCAGAGAATGACTCTTCCTAAAGTTCTGAATGCAGCATAAATAACGGAATAAGAATAAGATCCTCTTGATGTCCAGGCCACACACTGTTATAAGAACACAAGAAGAACCTGCTGGATCAGACCAGAGTCCATCTAGTCCAGCGCTCTGCTACTCACAGTGGCCCACCAGGTCCCTTTGGGAGCTCACAGGCAGGAGGTGAAAGCAATGGCCTTAAGAACATAAGAAAGAGCCTGCTGGATCAGGCCAGTCCACTTGCATCAAATTCCAGCTCCTACTTGGTAGCCCTGGAGTCCCTTGCAGGAGCTCCCCAGGCAGGAGGAAGGTAGAAAGCAATGGCACTTAGAACATAAGGAAAAGAGCCTGCTGGGATCAGGCCAGAATCCATCTAGTCCAGCTCTCTACTGCTCACGAGTGGCCCACTGAGGTGCTTTGGGAGCTCACATGCAGGATAACCAGTAAGCTTAATAGCCTTCTGCTGCTGCTGCTGCCTCCCTGAGCACCACTGGTCTGCTAAGGCAATTTGCAACCCCTCAAGCTCAAGGGAGGAGGTCAAGATTGAGGTAGCCATGGGAGATCGACTTCTCCTCCATAAGTCTATTCCAAGCCCCTTTACCAAAGCTATCCAGAGTGAGGTGGCCATCCACACCACCTCCTGCCTGGCCATATTCCAAACACCAATCACACGTTATTGCGTAGAAAGAAGTGCTTTCCTTTTTATTAGTCCTAATTCTTCTAGCATTTTCCAATGGGATTGCCCTTCCTCTGTCAGCAGCCTTCCTGCAGAGGAAAATGGGCTGGCAAAGAACACAGGTAGACACTGTCTGGGAGACATAGAACTTAGACCCCGCCCTCGGTAGGGATTAATAACTGGGACATAGGAGATGCCTGTTCAGGAAAAACTGAATGAAGGCTGGGTGGTCCCAAAGGGCTGCCAGCATACCCACTCTCCTAGCAGAGGTGACAACTACTAGGAAACAATCTGAACCAAAAGTAAGAAAAGTGGTCATTCCCAAAGACTCAAATGGTGATAACATCTATTTAGATAATACTCAGGAGAGACCACTATGTTGTAGGACCCCTAGGAGGGCATAGATTGAACAACCCTTTAAGAAATTGCTTGAATATTATGGGAAAATACCAAATTATCATAAATCTAATCATGAAATACTGATACCACAGCCAAGTGTGCCTTGATAGAGGAAGCCCCCAATCCACCCTCCTTAAGGGGTAGGAGATATTCTAAAAATAAAAGTTAAAGGGCAGGGTGAGAGTATCTGGTCCCTAATTATGGCCCACTTAACAAAGCAGTTCAATTTCAGGAAATATGAGGCACATGTGGAAGGCTTCCTAGAATTCAATAAAACATCTAGTACTAGAAGAAGATATATATATATACACACACACATGACGTATAATGTTTGTATATTTGTAATTAATAATAGTATATTTTACAATACTACAATACAATACTACAACAACAATACTATATTAACATTATTAGTTATAATATATAATTAACTTTATATAAAATATAAATTTTAATTTAGTCATATAAATAAATTAATGTTAAATATAAATATTAAATATAAAGCAATGTAATTATTATTTATGGCTACCAATCTTGATCCTCTTAGATCTGAGATTGCAAATGCCTTAGCAGACCAGGTGCTCGGGAGCAGCAGCAGCAGCAGGCCATTGCTTTCACATCCTGCCTGTGAGCTCCCAAAGGCACCTGGTGGGCCACTGCGAGTAGCAGAGTGCTGGACTAGATGGACTCTGGTCTGATCCAGCAGGCTAGTTCTTATGTTCTTATGTACTTATTTACTTATTTATTATATAGTACTATAACTATACTTTAAAACAAATACTATGTTATTAATTTACTTTATAGTTATTATTTATATATATGAACAAACCAAGAAAGACAAGGGAGCACAGCCTGGGTGGCGAGTGGAGTCTGGGATGGTGACTGCCGCCGTCTCTGGACAGGAACAGCAAACAACCTGGAATGAACCCTCATGTAGGGCGATTTCCCACTTGCGATTAATCCTGGGATATCCAGGTTTCCTCATGATCTCCCCACTGCCAAGAGCTTCTTGAAGACATGGATCCAGTCCCGTTTCTGGTACCCCAGCATATCACAGGATTTTCCTGGACCTGCTTGTATTTGCACCTTTTTGAAAAAACACTCCAATGGGAGCTAATAGGAGATGGGGGCTACACATTTGAGGGTCCATAACGTTGTCCCCCATGAACCAAACTTCCCCAAACCTGGGTGGTATCATCAGGAGAGTCTCCTACTGATACCACCCAGGTTTGGTGAAGTTTGGTCCAGGGGGTCCAAAGCTATGTACTCTCAAAGGCGGTGCCCCATCCCCCATTGTTTCCAATGAGAGCTAGTAAGAGATGGGGTTACACATTTGAGGGTCCATAACTTTGGCCCCAAACTTCACCAAACCTGGGTGGTATCATCAAGAGGGTCTCCTAAAGATACTCTGACATTTTGGTGCTGCTAGCTTAACAATTGCACCCCTGACAGCAGCACGCCCCCCCGCCCCCCCGCCCGAGGGGCAGGCCTGGACGTCTTTACTGGAAACACGCTGCATTTAGGATGTTGGAACCTGAATGAAAAGGTGCCGATTCTTTTGAAACTTGCTTGTATCTAGATTAAATTTTCAGTGGGAATTTGGCCGTAGAAACATTTCAGAAAACCAATTCAACCAAGTCACCCGAAGCTTGAGAGAGCTTTGGGTCATAACCGGCTTCAGTAGGACCTGGTAGGGTGAGTGATGGAAAGCTTAAAAACTCCTGCGGATACTCTTCTGCAGAAATTTTTTACACCCAAGGATCTGTGGTCATCTCCCTCCAGGCTGGAAGGTGAGGAGCTAATTTGTCCTTGAAGCTAGTCGGTGATGACAGGGTACAGTCACCAAGACAGACTTTTGCCTCCACTGCTCTGGAAACTGCAGCCAAGAAGACTTGGACCTGCGAGGTTTGAGAACCTGCAATTTCTCTGATTCTGTGCTGGTAAGCAAGAACACTGCTCATAAGAGGCAGAAGAGCGCCCAGACTTGTGGGGTTTCCGCTTCTGGGAGGGCTCGCTTCTTGGGAATCTCTGAAGGGTTGAGAGGGAGGGGCCGTGACCCGCAAGGACCTGGCGGTCTGCTTGTCTTTCTTGGTTTGTTCAAGAGTCTCATTAGCCTCATTTGAAAACCCAGAGCAGCCCTGGAGCAAGTCTCAGCGTTCAAGGCTGAAGAGCGCAGCCGGGAAAAGCCTCTGAATATAATCGCAGCTGCCACGGCCCCGAGCCAAGAGATCAGCTGCATTCCTGCCTGCCTTCGTTTGTGGTTTCGCCTGTTATTTATTTATTAATTAAAAGTGTTTACACCCCACCTTTCTATAGTCATGTTCAAGATGGCTTCCGCCATGAGAACTTCAGTTGAGGAATGTTGGTCTTCTGGAAGAGGATCAATATGAGATGCAATCTTCTCCCTCAGAAAGAACTGGAGAGCAGCCGTGGTCGTCTGGTTGCCCACACGACCGCCTGGTCTGCTTTTTGACTGTAGCTCATCTGCAACCAGGGACGTCTGCAACCAGGGATACAGGATGTGGAAAAAAAAGAAACCCACAATCAGCTTTTATGCAGGTTTCAACCTTTCTGGGCGTTGGAGGGATGGAAGATTCTCCCAGATATTTGCAGCAGTGTCCTTCAAATCCTTCGAAACAGGGAGGGCAACAATCACTGGTGCTCTGGAATGTAATGCAGAGAAGATCTTGACTCACATCATAGAGGGCCACTCACAACAGAGGTCATGATCCGGTGTTGGCCGTGTAAGCAGCCAACAGGAGCAGCCGTGGCATAGGAGGTTAAGAGCTTGTGTATCTAATCTGGAGGAACCAGGTTTGATTCCCTGCTCTGCCGCCTGAGCTGTGGAGGCTTATCTGGGGAATTCAGATTAGGCTGTACACTCCCACACACGCCAGCTGGGTGACCTTGGGCTAGTCACAGCTTCTCGGAGCTCTCTCAGCTCCACCCACCTCACAGGGTGTTTGTTCTGAGGGGGGAAGGGCAAGGAGATTGTCAGCCCCTTTGAGTCTCCTGCCGGAGAGAAAGGGGGGGATATAAATCCAAACTCCTCCTCCTCCTCCTCCTCCTCCTCCTCCTCCTCCTCCTCTTCCCCTCCTCCCCTCCTCCTCCTCCTCCTCTTCTTCTTCTTCTTCTTCTTCTTCTTCTTCTTCTTCTTCTTCTTCTTCTTCTTCTTCTTCTTCTTCTTCTTCTTCTTCTTCTTCTTCTTCTTCTTCTTCTTCTTCTTCTTCTTCTTCTTCTTCTTCTTCTTCTTCTTCTTCTTCTTCTTCTTCTTCTTCTTCTTCTTCTTCTTCTTAGTACCCTCAGTGTTTGCTGATCACACAGAGTTGCTGAGGTAAACATATCCAACCTGGGTTCTTAGCAAGATGTCTGTCAGGGAGATTGTATCTAGGTGATTCAGATGCATTCCTAGCTCAATGTAACTGCTACGAGATATATGTAACCAACCTGCTATATGTTATCACTGCCATTCCAGGACATTCTTTCCTTGGTCTTTGCATTATGGCTTCACACACTGAGTAGATAACTCGGCTTTCCCCTGACACTTTGGTCTCATGGGAAACGGGATATCCTGTGGAGACAGGATGCCAGGTGGCTCTATCTCTATCGCTGACCTTGGGGCGTCTCAGCTCCAAACTAGCTCTGTCTCGCATTTCTTGGGGAAATGGGAGGGGGGACTAACATTGGAATGAAGGGGGTAGCAAAAGCCAGAGCTGGGTGCTTCGACGCCTGTCAACAAACGCTGCTAATCAACAATACAGAGTCCGTTTACTGCTTCAAGGTTCAAGACCTAACAACGTCCTCCTAACATTTCTTGAACGTTCACGCCCAGGCTGAAAGCGAGGCCTGGACTTTGAGGTGGGATTAAAACTTGTGCCAGAAGGAAAGCCCCAGCCAGGCATTCTGGGCCTGTTGAGCTTAGCGTCCCGTCCTCCTCATTAGAGAGCTGTTATGTAGGGACAGTCCTCAAGGATGAGCAACTCAGCACAATGTCACTTTGTGTGGGTTATTAGCCGCAACAAAGGCACCCTTCATGGTTGATGAGCCCCCGACCCTCGTTCAGAGGCGCAGGCCCGGCTTCCCTTGATCCGAGCGGTGCTGACAGACAGACCTCCCCGTGTCTTCCTGCCCCACTTTCTTGTGCATCCCGCCGTGAGTGCGCCCTAACCAAATGTGGCAGATAAAATTAAGGACTCCTGACATCCACTTAATTCCCATAGAAACACCCTATTTCCTGACACCCTGTTGGAGTGCAAGATAGGAGGGAATTAAAGCCCCTTTTCAAGACAAGGGCGAAATGGACGAGTTGAGCATTTGGAAAATAGCTGCAGAGTAGCCGTGGAGATTGGCAACACAGAGGGTGAAAGTAAATGGCCACAGGTTTAGGAATCAAAAGCTGGTCTCAGGCAAGTCGGATGGTGACATTTATAGTAAAAATAGTGAGGAGAAGAAGAGAAGAGTTTGGATTTATATCCCCCCTTTCTCTCCTGCAGGAGACTCAAAGGGGCTGACAATCTCCTTTGCCTTCCCCCCTCACAACAAACACCCTGTGAGGTGGGTGGGGCTGAGAGAGCTCCGAAGAACTGTGACTAGCCCAAGGTCACCCAGCTGGCATGTGTTGGAGTGCACAGACTAATCTGATTCACCAGATAAGTCTCCACAGCTCAAGTGGCAGAGAGCGGAATCAAACCCAGTTCTCCACATTAGAGTGCACCTGCTCTTAACCACTATGCCCCTGCTGCTCCTGAGGACTCAGGACCAAACATCCTGTGCTACTGGAAACTGAGAGCAGATTCCAAAACATGATTTTGTTAGCAGATGGCAGATCTAGGGGGCCAGAGAACTGAGGGAAAGCCCCTCTCCTCAGAAGGAAAGACCACTGCGCTCCACAGCCCCCAGAGGGTGTGGCTGTCAACAGGGAAATCACAGAGGAAGGAGGGGGACAGATAATTATCTTCTGGCACCAGACCAAGGGTCCAGCAACTCCCACCTCTCTGCCCTGGAGAGTGAGTTGTGTTGGGACTCCTGTGAATCCCGAAACTACCGTTCAGGGACTTTTGACTACTTGTCAGATGTGCACAATGGCTCCTTACTAGCCGGACGTTAAGAGATGAAGTTATGGAGTAAACAACTTGTGACCAAGCAGAGTCAAGTGACCATGAAATGCAGGAAGTCCTAGGTGAGATGTAATCATGCTCTTCGTGTGTGCGTGCGTGCTGTCAAGTCACAGCTGACTTACGGTGCCCCCCTCATGGGGTTTTCAAGGTAAGAGACTTTGGCAGGTGGTTTGCATCATGACCCTGGCATTCCTTGGAGGTCTCCCGTTCAAATACACAGGTGAGACCTGTGTAGCTTCCAAGATCTAATGAGATCAGGCCTATCCAGGCTGTCCAAACATAAAAGGCACAAAGACGTTCTCATGGGTATTACTAATTGTCAATCTCTCTCCTTAGTTATTTGCCAAACCTGTTAACACGTTGAATGGCTGAGGAACCCCAAGTAGCTGCTGTTACCGCCCAGGAAAATAGCCCAAATATTTTCCTGAGTCAAGTTACCTGACTACACTGGCTCCAGAGACCTGTGTGGTTCAGAAGCCTCCATAAGGCTTGCACAGAACTTATGTGTGTGATTGTGCCAATATTCTACATGGTTTCCCTCTTGCCTCTGCCCTTTTAAGATGTAATAAAAGCCCCTTTAGTGTTGAATTCATGATTTGCTCGCTGTTTGGATTATATTTTAGCTAGGTTCTCAAGTTGGTTTAAGGTTTTGTTATTGTTAATTTAGGAAATTCTTATGTGTTTGTACTTTATTGAAGACTCTCTAAGGCGTTCTCAAATGTTTTAGGGTAGAAATTTTATTTTTGATATTTGTGTTTGTTAGTAAAAGCAGTAGCCTGTAGAGGCTGGTATTAAGGGACAAGGAATTAAGGGACAAGCCCTGGAATTC
This sequence comes from Sphaerodactylus townsendi, assembly GCF_021028975.2. NCBI lineage: Eukaryota > Metazoa > Chordata > Lepidosauria > Squamata > Sphaerodactylidae > Sphaerodactylus > Sphaerodactylus townsendi. Next base: position 1,093,074 of record NC_059439.1, on the reverse strand, counting down.
AGCTTAGACCAACACCCAGCCGACTCCTCAGCAAAGACAAAGACCCCCTTTGGTTTTGCAAATCTGATGGCAGCACCCAGAGGTCCCAGCCATTGGAAGACGTGTTTGGACCACCATTGGACAGTTTGAACTCTCCTTTTTTGCGGAACTGAGGCGCGGGAGCCTCAGGTCATAACTAAAGGAAACAGCCATCTGATAACGCAGCTAGCTGGATGCGGTAGCGAGCCCACCCAGTTCTATGAATGGACCTTCTCCGCTCTCCTTTCAGCACCATTGCGAAGTCTTGCGGGAAGATGCTTGACAGCGGGATTTTGTGATCCCATTCACAAAAGTTGTAATTGTATCTTTCTTTTGTATTGATGTTTCTTTATTGGTGTAAGGTAAGGGACCTGCCCCCTTACCTGCCCCTTTGCCCTCTTTGATGGATGTGTATAAAAGTTCTTGCGCTTGGTTACAAGAGCACGATTCTCCTGCCCGAGCTGTCACCACCGCTTCCGAATAAAATACTTTGCTTTGAAGAACACCGGCTTCCTGCACCTCACTACGTTGCTTGAGCTGAAATCACTTATTGTTACCCAAGCAGCAGCGGTAACAGTACCCAGAAGCAGCGGCTCATACTTCCCCTCCCCACCTCTTCCTTTTCACGTCACTCTGAAACTGCGCTTCAAGTGAAGCTTTAGATGGGGCTACTTCCCCCTATGGTCTGGCCTAAGGCAACACCTTTGGTGGAGGTCAGGGCCTTGTGACATCATATGGTTTCGTGTTCCTTCGTGGCTGTGGGTATTCCTTAGTGGAAGCTAGTACCTTTCTTCAAGAATTCTGTGTGGAGTTGCAGGGGTCTGCAACCTGCGGCTCTCCAGATGTTCATGGACTACAAATCCCAGTTGGCCATGCTGGCAGAGGCTGATGGGAATTGTAGTCCATGAACATCTGGAGAGCTGCAGGTTGCAGACCCCTGAGGGTCTGTGGCTTAGTGGAAGGTCTCCAGTTAAAAGGATCAGGCATTTTGGTCATTTGAAAGACCTTCACCTGAAACCTCGGGATGCTGCTCCCAGCCTGAGCAGGCAAAACAGACCTTGGTGGCCCCAGGGGCCGATTCAGTCTACAGCAGCTTCCTGCATGTCCTACCAGAGGCTTAGAGGAGTTGTGAGTTGGCCGGATGATCCTGACCTTCCAGGGTCTCTTTCTTTCAGGGTGTACAAAGCAGGATGACCAATGTGCTATCCGGTGGCCACGCTTCATGGCCTCCACTTGTGCCCTGCTTCACCCGCTTGTAAATAAAACAAATACTTCAGGTTAGGGTGTTGCTGGAGTACAAGTATCCCGACCTTTTTGACCCTTTGGGTACTTTGGGATTCCTGACACAGTGTGGTTGGAGCAGCCCCAAAATGGCTCTTTGTGAGGTGGAGTCAGGAACAAAATGGCCGCCTCAGCTTACCTTCGGTCGTACCACGAAAATTCTTGTGTTATGGTGGCAGCTGCTGCCAAAGGTTAACTCTTGTATCTAATCTGGAGGAACCGGGTTTGATTCCCTGCTCTGCCGCCTGAGCTGTGGAGGCTTCTCTGGGGAATTCAGATTAGCCTGTGCACTCCCACACACGCCAGCTGGGTGACCTTGGGCTAGTCACAGCTCTATGGAGCTCTCTCAGCCCCACCCACCTCACGGGGTGTTTGTTGTGAGGGGGGAAGGGCAAGGAGTTTGTAGGAGTGAGTCTCCTACAGGAGAGAAAGGGGGGAGATTGTAGGGATGCATTGCTGACCCAGCAGCACCGTAAGTAGAGCGCCGGCACACCGGCGCTCCTGCCAGCTGCCTACTGAGTCGCTTTGCTCCCCTACCCCTCATCCCCCCCCGATGAGTTACAGGTCATGAACTACCTAGCTCCCCTGCAACCACCAGATTATCCCAGACAAAGGGACAATGGCCTTGCCCCCAGGTGAGGATTAGGCCCAGACGCCGATGCTCCTCTCCGCACGTAGCTTAGCCAGGTGAGATCATGCATCACATGATGATCTCTCAGTCCCCAGCTCTCCCAGCTCTCCCGGAATTCCCCCCGTTCCGCCCTTCTACACGCCCCAGCTAGAATCACCAATAGAAAGGTGCTGGGAACCAGCATGCAGGAGAGTCGCTGGGAATTTCTGAAACCAGCTCCCGTTGCTGGCGCTCTCCACCAGATAGAGAGCCTCAGCGTCTAGCCTCTTCCTTAAGCGGCGACCCTGCGAGGGGATGACTACAAGCTAGTGCCGAAACCCAGGAATCCTCGAGACCTCCACCCTGCTCACCGCATTAAGCTACCTGGGAAAGGGCAGCAGTGCAGAAGTCCGCTGGATCGAGCGCATCCAGGGACCCTGGCCCCGGTGCTCGCCCGTCCGCTGGATGCAGGCGCATCCAGAGTTTCGAGTCCTAGGACACTCTCTAGATCCGGCCGGAACACCGGTGAAGTATAGGAGCTTGCAAAAGCAGAGACTTATGACAAACCGCGTTAGCAGCAGACTAAAAGCTTTAAGCGAAACGCGGCAGGGTCCCAGTAAAGAGAGGGGAGCTGCGCCGTTAGTCGAGGAGATTGAGAGCTCAATGTCCATGGTACCCGGAGGGGGGGGACATTGAATCTTAGAGATTAGGGAAACATCGGGAGCACTCTTCCGGCACAGAGCCCCTCGCTGGCGCCGATTAGCCAAAGCTGCTACTAGCGTGGGAGACAATGTTATGTAGCCATGCATCCAGCCTGCACAGACCTATAGGCTCCCCTTGCTGTAAGAGCCACACGCCCTCCTTCCCGATCTTTCAACTTCAGTTTCACCCCCGGAATTTTCTCCTATCCACTGGTGGGGCGCCTGTCCTCCTTACTGCCCCCAATGCTCCCCTGCCTCCTTCAAAATTCTCCCGCAGCTCGACCGCTTCCTCCCCTCAGCTCCGCCTTCGTGCACCACAGAGTATAGCGCACCTCCATTCGAGCGCCCGCGCACGTAATGGCGCGGGTTTCAAAACCCTCGCAGAGCGATATTAACCCACGACCTGCAAAAAGGGGAAACCCTGGCGGAAGATGATACCCGATGTTACAACCCTATGCCCCGTTCACTTCCACCCGGATGCGAGGGGGAGGATGGCATTGTTAGTAGGTTGTCGAGTACCGCCCTTTGGCTATAGCCATCCTCACCCGGAGCTCCATAGAAGCGTCACGGGATGTAGGAGTCCACCAGCCCCTATGTGAGAGGCGTACTAGAAGCAGTCGTAAAAGGGAATCACCTAATGGATTTCCGGATAGCTGGAAGACCACCTGCTACGCATGCTTTTGAGCCCTACACAATTTGTGATCCTGGGAAAGCGAGTTCCATAGCAGTGTATCGCTAAGAGGCGCCTCGGGCGACACTTACACCGCCACGCGAGCTTTATGGCTCTGAAGCTTTCACTGCCCCCCCAGCGCACAAATTATCCTGCGGAATGCCACCCTTATAATTACGCCTCTGAATGCATACCTACAAGGCGTTTTTGAAAGTCCCCAGCACCGGGCGGTAGCACAAAAGCTTTTCTAAGCGTCCGGCAGAAACCTCAAGAGCCCTATATGCAGAATGCGTGAACAGGCTCCAGGAGGCCCTCAAGAGGCAAGGTTGACAGCGAGGAGGCCCAGGCTGGCGAGAACTCATTAAGCGGCATGCCTGAGAACGCCTCCGCTGGAGTGCCGCATAGCAGTCACAGGTCTAGGTAGGAACCCAGAACTGGCCGACATGCTTAAGGCTTGCCAGGATGTCGGGTCTTTAAGCCCATCAAGCCAGCCTTCTAGCCGCAGCCCTCTCTCCCGCTGCCATGAGGCAGCCCAACCCGGGGCAGAGTGTTTCCAATTTGCAGCAAGCCAGGACACTTCCCGTGGGGTTGCTTAGGCTGCCTTACGTGAGGGCCACACAGCCCGAGCGGAGGGGGGTCTCTCCCCAGGAGGCGAAGACCCCCAGGAGGAGGTCTAAGACCAGGTGCTCCCAATGCCCGCTGGGGAGGCCCGCTGCAGACATCTCCCCAGCCCGAGACAAAGGTCAGCACCTCAAACCCCTTCCCCGGAGCTCCCCTGTAGGATCTTGGCTGCTCCAGCTCTCAGTGTAGTGATCCCATCCCCACGGGAGACCATTGGGACTGGTGCTTGCCAGAAGCTTCTGCAGCTGAACAGGGATTATTCATCCTTGTCCAGGGGTCATCGACTCCGCGCAGGGGAGCCATCCACATCCAGGTCGCGGACAAGAGCATCCCGCAGGAACTGCCAAGTTCTTCCGATCATCCTGCCCCAATGCTTTCACTCGGAGTCTGATCTAAGTTCAGCTAATCACCAATCTCGTTGCTTGCTCCCCCCCTACGTCCTATACTTCCTGCTCTACTAACCCCTTCTACTTCCAAAGTCGCCATGCACTCCGCCAGTGCCACAGAGTGGCACGCATTTCAGAAATCTCTGCAGAGTCCACGGTCGCTGGGTACCTTTGGGAAGAAATGCTGCGGCGGAAGAGAACATAACATTCTGGCACTATGCACTAGTCAAATCTCATTAACCAAAGGGACTGCCGTTTTTGAATTCCCTAGGTAGAGATGCCCCATAGCCAATCTACAGGACAATGAGAAATTAGAAGAGGAAGATGCTTTCGCACAATGGCCTTAAGCCCAAAGTCCTTCATAGAAGAAGAAGCCCCCTTGGCCCTCTCCAGCTGTAAGGTTCAGAGCCAGATCCTCGCAGCCTCTGGAGCCTGTACAAGGCCCTAGGCTCAAAGCTCCCAATTGCTTGTAAAAGTCAAATCCAATTACCTCAGGGAAAGCAGGGTCGCAGCCTACAAGGGAATGCGGCCACAAGATCCAGAGGGAGCAAGATCTCAAATCAAGAGTTGCAATCCCTCCTCATTACTCTATATGTACTCTGTAGCATGCCTATATATGTTCTGTATGTCTTGCCCCCTTCTCAGAGACCCCTAAAGTTTCCCCCTCATAAGAGGGATTTTTCCATTAGCTTCTAAGCTGGCATACTCTGCTTGTGCCTCAATTAAGAGTCTTTCTCCTTTTTGATTATATGTGCCCAGTGCCTAGAAAGGTTTAAGCCACCACATTACCACATTGGCGTGCCTGAAGTTTATATATGGAGCCAGAGTTATTTCCATTGCTCCCACATTTTCTGCTGGGAACACCTGGCTGATCCCACAATGCCTGGGGGGGCTCTCTCAGCCACACCTGCACCTTACAGCCCTCCGCTGTGAGAGAGTCCGGAAGCAGAGTTCAAACCGCCCATGAGTCTCCCTTACAGGAGGGGAAGGTAAAGAGTTCCAAGTAGCCTTGCCCCCCTTTTTTTCTTTCTTCTGAGTACCCTTTGCTTGTCTCCCTAGATTCACTCCCTAGCTGTTCCCCCTCCCTCCTTCCCTTCCCTTCCTATTTTTCCTGGTAAAGTACATTTTCCCTTACGAAGGACCCCCTCCCCCTTTGTGTGTAGAAATTTACCCCTAATCGCCTGATTACTTTGTCTCCCGGATGCATCCATCACCCAAAAGCGCATCCAAGCCCTCTTTTGTGTTGCAAATTAAGCATGCACACCCACAATTCCCTCAGGGTCCGCTAGCCCCCTCCTCCCACGAGGCTCGGACCCTCGCTTTGACGCACCCTGATGACGCTCTGAAGCCAGCTTCCATCGGGATCGCCTACCCTCTGCCCTCCCTGTCAAACAACTTAAAGAAAGAGGAGTAGGCGGCCCCCAACAGAGTGCATTAAAAGCAACCCCTACGCAGGCTGCAAGATAAGCTTTCTTATCATAGTCTTCTTATATCAGTCAGTGTCAGTCTCATCTGTGCCAGTCTTGACCTCCCGCCATGAGCTCTCCAAGCCCTGGCAGGACTCGGCCCCCTCCTATAACCTAGGGGAAGGGGGTGTGTTTCAATCCCTTCTTCCACCACAGATCTCCTGTGGATCCCGGCTTCGCCATGACAGGCCAGCCCATGGAATGGCATGGGAAGAAACCAACCCCACATCCCAGAGATGGGAGGCATCTCTCTGGAGGATCCCGCTTGGCCTCAGCGGAAGCGCCTTACCGACGGCCTTGGAGACTGATTGAGACCCGGATGACCTGCAGGGGATGTCAAAGTGACCGCCAGCCAAGCTCAAGAGATGCTGCGCCAGCAGAGCTACCCCGAGATGCCCGAGGGATCTCTGTGCCGCCCTCTTTGCAATCATCACTGCCAACTCGGTGGCCTGCATCCCCTCTACCTGCTCTGCTGCCTCCTGCCGGTGTCAGTCGGCCACACCCTGATGAGCTTTGGCCAGACCAGCATCTGGGAGCAATTGCGCTCTTGCCGCAGCTAACATTGCGTCCCTTCTGCCTGGAGGCCAGCTACTTGGCTCCAGGAGGTTGGCCTTCTAGTAATGTCGCTTCTCCTCATCTTCTGTGGCATTCTCTCTCCCTATCTACACGCCCCCCCCCACAAGCTTATAGAGTTTAGAAGTTGCAGCCAGGAACACTCCTATTAGGTTAACCTTTGGAGACTCTCCATGTATCTCAGCCACCTGAACAGTAGTGGAACATTACCTTCTCTGCCAGCCTTGCTTCGTGAGGAGTCACTGGGCTTACAATGCCTAAGACTACCAGTAGCTCTCTCTCTACGTTCTTGAGAAATCCTTGGACTCTACCACCATCGCTCCTAAAGGCTTTGGTAGCTTAGGCTTAGCAAGAGCCGCGGTGCATTGGACAATTATGCAGCCATGGGCTGCCCCCCTTTTTCCTTTCATCACCTAGCCTTTGTATTGTTTAGCTGTGATTATTGTTTCCATTTACACGATGCCCTTTGGAGCCGATCTCCAAAGGAATCATTGAGTGCTGTAGCCCAGCCGATCATGGAAGTTACTGCAGGCTTTAATTTTAAAAGTTATGTTATTTGTTTGTTGTTGCATCCGTCTGCCGGAGCTCTCTGCTGCCGCCTCACCATCGTCCTTCCGCCCTCCAGGCTCCACCCCGGAAGCCCACGCGCTGCCGTCGCTCCCCCTTCCCTTTGGCCCCCCTCCTTGCCGGAGCGACGCGGCAGCTCTGGCCAAGACGGAGTATGTTTCCTTCACGACTTCCCTTGTGGGGATCCCCGGACTTATTTCCCTGTGTAACACCAAGATTATAGAGCTTTCCTGGCCTTGAAAAGCCCTTGCAAGCAAGGATTTCACTTCAATCCTAATCGCGGTCAGCCATTGGAGTTGCTTTGTCATCGTTGGATTCCATATGAAGGTGCTTTGAGTTGCCAGGATACTGTATTACTGTTCAATCCTGCATCGGTCTGATTGTATGCTTTATTGTTGGAGTTTGCCTTGCTCAATGCATATCTAATATTGCCTGTAACATGTGTAAGAAGCCCCCTCGACTTTCCCTTACATCGCGAATCCAAGTCCTAATGTTGCACAAGCAGTTTCGGCCAGCTTGGCCAAACGGGCGGAGGGAGACGAAGCAGTCCCCCTAAATCGCCCCTAACATTTCGGCCTCCTTCTAAATGTAAAAAAGGAGGAGATGTAGGGGATGCATTGCTGACTCCAGCAGCACTGCAGAGTAGAGCGCCGGCATCACCGGCGCTCCTGCGGCCTCTCTGGTCGCACCGGCCTTCTGGAATTCTCATCCCCCGGCGAGTCACAGGTCATGAAACTACCTGGCTCATAACCACCGGGTGTCCTAGACAGCGGGACAATGGCCTTTGCCCCTGTGAGGATTAGGGCCCAGACGCCGTATGCTCCTCACCAAGACGTGAGCAGCCAGGTGAGATCATGCATCACATGATGATCTCTCAGTCCCCCGCTCTCCCGCCGGGCCTGAATTTCCGTTCTTCACTTCTACACGCCCCCGCTAGAATCATAATAAAAGGTGCTAGGAACCAGCATACGGGAGAGTCGCTAGGAACACGGAAACCCGCGCTCCCGTTGCTGGCGCTCTCCACCAGATGAAACCTCCACGTCTCGCCTCTTCCTTAGCTGGTAATTTAATTCCCAAGTGGGATGACTACAGGAGATAAATCCAAACTCTTCTTCTTCTTTAAAAATTTGCACAGCTAATCAAATCTCCAGTGGTCACTAACCCCCCTTGACCATGCCCACTATCGAAAAATAGGAAAAATATCAGCAGGCACCATACTGGAGACCACGGCTGTAGTCTGTAAGGATTCTAGCGCAATGTCCCGTCCTGTAGGCTACATTTTTTTAGTCTGTATGCCTAATATTGGGATCGAGAGACAGTATTGAGATTCTGTTGGCGCACTGCTCACCCTGCTGCCTAACACTCTCCCTACCTGAGCTGACAGAGCCGGTCTCAAGGGTTGGGGGGCTGGTTGTCCTGGGGGGCTTCAACATTCATGCCAAGGCTACCTTGTCAGGAATGAGTCAGGATTTCATGTCCTCCAAAACAACCATAGGCTTGTGTCAGATAATAACTGTTCCGACACGTTGTGCAGGTCACACTCTTACTTTCTGTCTCGGGGTGGGGATCATGAGCTTGAAGTTGTAGCTGTTTGTTTGTTTCATTTGGTAGATCCTGCTCTATCTCCTGGTAAGGGCTTCCAGAGCAGTGTAAAAGCCAAATGCAAATGCAGTCAGGCTTAAATTTATAAATTACAACTCAAGCAGCATCAAATCTTAATAACCCCAATCAACTCCCTAAAAGCCCATGGCAACCTCAGTAGCAACACACCTGTCCATAATTGGGTGGATGATTCTCCCCATGTCCCAACTGTAGGGGACCAAGTGAGATTTTTAAATGTGTTATGATTCAAATATATTCTGAGGGTGGAGAAAATGACATCTGACCGTTCCCTTGTCATGGATAGATCACTTCCTGCAGGTTTCGACTAGAGTTGCTATGGTCTCACAGGAGGGTGGATCCATGGAAAGGAGGTTCTCTACCTGTGTTCCGGAGAGTGGGTTGCCAATTATGAGCCTGTGTGCCTAGGTGGGGTGACTAATTTTTTTTTTTCCTGCCTCCCACACCCTCGCCTCCTGCATCCTGCCTTTCTAGAACGTGAAGTAAGTCTCACAAGATGAAGTAATTTATGTATCAATAATGTAACTCCTTGAACTGGGTTAATCCCTTTCAGGTACTGCAATTCATTGATTCTCAGCCTTTCGTCCCTTTTATCTCCCCAGTCTCTATCAAAGAACCGGTGTGTTTCACCATTGCTGTGCTCAGATTTGTGAGTGCTCAGATTTGTGCTGTGCTCAGATTTGGGGCATTTTCTATAATGTGATGATGACTTAGAAATGACCTGGTGCAAAAAAAATTTGGGGGGTCGTGGTGGGGTGGCTGCCCATGGGGGGGGGGCATCCAACTCAGGTTTTGCCCAGGGCTCAGGTTTGCCTAGGTACGCCTCTGCCCCCTTTGCTGGGGGGGGGGGGGGCTGGCGAGGGAACCTGTTACTAAAAATTTTGGATCCCACCACTGGCTACATCCCTCCAGGCAACTGTCAGGAGCTTTTTGGAAATGGGAACGAGGGGGGGGGGTGTCCATGTTCCTGTGGGATGATGTCACTTACAGCTCAATGCAGAAATGCCAGCATCGTACTGAGGGGATGTTCTAGCACCTGTCACAAAAAAACTATGGCTCCCATAGAGTTTTTGGGGAGCATGATACAGCACCTTCTCGGTGTGATGCTGGAACTCCCGCGTCATCTCAGAAGTGATGTCATCGTTGCATGATGGGGACACAGATTGGTCCCCTCTTTCCGCCTGCCTTCTTTTGCCCACCAACCAGCTGGCCATCGGTAAGCATCAGTGGCGTAGGAGGTTAGGAGCCCGTGTATCTAATCTGGAGGAACCGGGTTTGATTCCCAGCTCTGCCGCCTGAGCTGTGGAGGCTTATCTGGGGAATTCAGACTAGCCTGTGCGCTCCCACACACGCCAGCTGGGTGACCTTGGGCTAGTCACAGCTTCTTGGAGCTCTCTCAGCCCCACCCACCTCACAGGGTGTTTGTTGTGAGGGGGGAAGGTCAAGGAGATTGTAAGCCCCTTTGAGTCTCCTGCAGGAGAGAAAGGGGGGATATAAATCCAAACTCCTCCTCCTCCACCTCCTCCCTCCCTCCCTCCACCTCCTCCTCCCTCCCTCCCTCCCTCCTCCCTCCCTCCTCCTCCCTCCTCCTCCTCCTCCCTCCCTCCCTCCTCTCTTCTCTTCTTCTTCTTCTTCTTCTTCTTCTTCTTCTTCTTCTTCTTCTTCTTCTTCTTCTTCTTCTTCTTCTTCTTCTTCTTCTTCTTCTTCTTCTTCTTCTTCTTCTTCTTCTTCTTCTTCTTCTTCTTCTTCTTAGTGGCAGGAATCAGCAGGCCTTGTCACGAGTTGGGACGTGGGAACCCTAGTTTAGACTTACAGAAATAACATGATTCTGCAGACCTGTTCGCCTCTTGGTGCTTTATTCTGTGCTGGAATTGGACGACATTAATGGCTGTAATTTGACCATTGGGCGATCTGCCCTGATGTTGAAGGGATTCCTGGCTGCCGTTGGCTGAACTGCTATGATCCTAAAGCGAGAGAACAAGGAAGGGAGTGTGGCCCAGGAGACCCAGTGGCCAAGGAGAAGAAGTCGTCAAGGAAGAGGCCGCCAGGCAAAGGGACATCAAAGGAAAATCAATGACAAGAGAGATGGAACTTGGGAGGGGTCCAGAGGCGGAACTGGGACAGGCTTAAGGTGAACTGGATGGGAACTGAAGACACAGCCGAGTCTTTAAGCCTGTCTGAGCCAAAATTTGAGTCTCAGGCACTTCCCCACCCGAAGTCCAAAAAGTCATCCCTGGTGCACACACCTTTATTTTTATTTTATTTTTTAAAAAACCATTATTCACTCTTTCCTCACACACAGTCAGGGTCACTGGGAGACGCTGGCTGGCAGCTGCCGGAGCAGGATGAGCAAAGAATAAAAGGGTCAGGGGGCATAATTGGCCTGTGGAAATCTCTGCCACAGGATGTACCCAGGGCTATCTCTTCCAAGGGAAGCAATGAGCAAGGAGCCATTCTGACGCAACAGCAGCCACGGGAAAGCTTCCCAGCTGAGCTCCAGAACCCAATGAGAATCACACTTTGCTTCAGAGGGGGGGCACCCCCTTTTCCATGCTTTATCACCCCGCCCCCCCAGTGAGGAAAGTGGGTGAGGAGCGGTGACAGGAAACTGCAAATGAATTAGAAGGATATTCAGCAATAGGCAGTGAATTTCCAGCCATAAATCTGTCCAGGCATTAGGAATGGAAAGGAACAGTCGATATAACCACCTCCTGCCTTTCTCCTCAGTCATATATTTATAAAACGAAAGGTGATGGGGCTCAGAGCTTTAAAATCCCACGCTTATAAACCTCACCCGTTGAATGGCAATGGCTCCAGAATCTTTAAATCTCTCTCTCTCTCTCTCTCTCTCTCTCTCTCTCTCTCTCTCTTTTACACAAAATAGGGATGGTGAAGGGAGAATTGCCCAGCGTCCATGTTGTTATATTACTTCATAAAGTTTAGTACAGTGATGGCGAACCTATGGCACGGGTGCCAGAGGTGGCACTCAGAGCCCTCTCTGTGGGCACGTGCAAATAGAGTCCCCCCCCCCCACATCTAGGCTGGCCTGAGTCTCTGGGCTTAATTATTAGGATTAAACCTAAGACCTAGTTTTGGGGAAGCAGTGTAGGTAACCCTGTTAAATGCTGTTAAACCCCACTGATTTTCATACGAAGAACTAAAGTGCAATCCTTTACCTGGAAGTAAGCTCGGTTGCTGGCAATGGGGCTTGCTTCTGAGTAAACCCTCCTAGGGTCGTGATTCACCCATTGGAAGAGTTGCACAGTTGCTTCACAGCAAAGCCACCAACTACCACCAAGCTTACTCCCAAGTAACGTACGCCTTGGAGCCAACTGTTTTTTCTAAACTAAAACCTCAGTATTCAGGTTAAATTGCCGTGTTGGCACTTTGCGATAAATAAGTGGGTTTTGAATTGCAATTTGGGCACTCGGTCTCGAAAAGGTTCACCATCACTGCTCTAGTACATTATTGCCTGGAAAATTCAGTGCTTCGAGACGACTACAGACGTTCACTGAACTTTCGGAACAATTCTCACTTGACACAGATGTTGCCTTTGTGGGAGAACACAGCGAAGATCCACCTGCGTCCTTGGGAGAGGATCCTGCTTTTGTAGCAGAGTAATTGATCCCTTTTGTTGGCCAAAGAGAGCTGCTCGGGCCGTGGTGGGCCGGGCCTGTTTCTGATGCATTCTCTGATAAATACACATATCTTTTTGTCCCTACTTCCTTTGGGACCTCGGTTGTTTTGGCGTTGTGAATTAATTCCTCATGCCTGGAATGCGAAAGCAGGTCAGCGTTTTCCATTGCACCCCCCCCCCGCCCCTTGCCTCGGTCGTAGGGTCTGGATGTGAGCAGCTGCTGAGTCCAGCTGGGGTGCCCCAGCCTCCCTATGCAGCAAACATCCTGTGTGAAAACCACATCCCATCACTATCTGGTGAGAACCCTGAGAACATAAAAGGGGAAAAAAGGAAGGCAGGAAGGCAGAGGGGAAGGGAGCTGGGGGGAGAGATGGGGCCCAGCCCTTTTCTCTGTAGCCGGAATGGACATTGTAATCCTGATTCCATGGGCTAGCCTTGCTGACGTTCATTCTGGCCATTTCCACAGGGGTTATCTCTCAGCCCCAGATTCCATCTGTGGGGGGAAGCGGATCCCCCCCCCCCCCGGCATTGTTTTCTCTTTGGTACCAAAGTTTCGGTTTAAACCTGTTTTTAATCAATGAGGTATTTGTGTATTGGTTCTATTGCCTTATGTTGATATTTTAATTGGTTCTAATGGCTTTTAATATGATGTTTTAATCTGTTTGTCTTAATCTGTCACAAAGGCAGAGTAGAAATCTTGTTACTAGCTAAAATTAATAATAAAGTGTGGTGCATTTCTGAATGGCATTGCAGACTATTTCAGCCTGAAAAATCAGCAATAGCAGAACACTTGATAAACCAACCTGGACACAGAATATTATTTGAAAACACAGAAATTCTGGGCCACTCTGACAACCGCTACGTCAGACTACACAGAGAAGCCATTGAAATCCACAAGCACATGGACAACTTCAACAGGAAGGAAGAAACCATGAAAATGAACAGAATTTGGCTGCCAGTGTTGAAAAACACTAGAATCAAGACAGTGACTAATCAGCTCCACACAAACACACGACAACTATAGATAATAGCAATCAAAGGGAACAAAGGCCAGGTTTCTTCTATTCAGATGCATTCACCTGTTGACCTTGCTATCTTCATTGTGACTCACATGCTACAGACTTCATTGTTACTCACATGCCAAGCTACTTCTATTCAGATGGCCTCACCGATTGACCTCACAGTATATATTGCTTTCCACTTGCTTTCCTTTCCTACATCAGATCTTCTGAAGATGCCAGCCACAGATGCAGGCGAAACGTCAGGAGAGAATGCTGCTAGAACACGGCCATACAGCCCGGAAACCACACAGTACTCCAGTGATTCCGGCCGTGAAAGCCTTTGACGATAATAAATCTGTTAGAAGAAGGATTTGGATTTATATCCCCCCTTTCTCTCCTGTAGGAGAATCAAAGGGGCTGACAATCTCCTTGCCCTTCCCCCCTCACAACAAACACCCTGTGAGGTGGGTGGGGCTGAGAGAGCTCCGAAAAGCTGTGACTAGCCCAAGGCAGGGGCGTACCTAGGCAAACTAGCGCCCGGGGACAAAACCTGAGTTTGGCGCCCCCCCCGGCCCGGTGTATGGGCGGCCACCCGCCCCCACCATGACCAAACAATGATTTTTGTACCAGCTCACAAATCACCTCCCACTCCCATCAGAACATACATGGCTCTCTACCCACCAACTCTTTTCCTAATTTCCTAATCACAACAACCCTATGAGGTAGGTTGTTAGCCTGAGAAACAACTCCAAGCCAGTGCAAGTGGGTATTAAGCATGTAAATCTCTCACAAATCACCCCCAGCAAAACATTTACCAAACAAATGTCAGCATCATCTCTCACAAAACACCTCCAGTGGAATCCACTTCCATTGGTGTTTAAACTAGGGAGCTCAGATTCTTCTTTTAAATCTACCTTAAAGGGAGAACCCCGGTTAAAACAAAATGGAAAGTGATGCTGTTTGGGGGTGGATTCTCTCTGACCCTGAAACAGCATCACTTTTGAGGGTTGGAGATTCAGATGAAACAAATAGCAGATTTGGCTGGAATCTGGGCAAATTTTGGGCACATTCAGACAAAAATTGTCCCGACATGTCCCGCCCAAAAATTAACAAATGCTAATGCAAAGTATTTGGATTTTAAAGTATTTTTGGTGTTTTTTCAGCCTATTAGGAGCGCATTTTTAAAGCTAGCTGCACTTCATGATTTCAGGGCATCATCCAGAGACTGCCCTGATGATACCACCAATTCAAGTTTACGATGTTTGGTTCTAGGGCAGCAAAGTTATGACGCCTAAAATGGAATGCCCCTATCCCCACTGTTTTCAATGGGAGCTAACCTGAGATGGGGGCTACCCATTTGAGGGACCATAACTTTGGTTCCTTTGAACATAACTTCACCAAACCTGGGTGGCATCATAAGAATAGTTAACACATGATACCCTGAAATTTTGGTGTCACTTCATTTTAAAATACATCCCTTCCAGGCACCCCAAGGAATTTGCCCAAGATTCTTTGTTTTGCAGTGACTTTGTTCCATTGTGGAATCTCTTGAGGCAGGTCGCACATTTTTGAAGATAGAAGCGCCAGACTTTCAAGGTGGCTCCTAAGAGGCCTTGAGCCAGCATCCAATCTTGGTGAGCTTTGCTTCTGGGTGAAGGGGGGAGTTGAGGAGAGTTCTTGGAGAGAACTCAGCCCACAGGTTTTCAAGTGCAGGATGGGAAACAAAATAAGCCTTTTGGAGGCTCCACAAAATTGAACCCCCAGAAGCAAAGGTCTCCCAAACCTGGATGCTATTACCAGGAGGCCCTCCTAGGAGCCACCCTGAAAGTCTGGTGCCTCTATCTTCAAAAATGTGCAGCCTGCTCACATTATTAGAAATTCCCCATTGGCTGGGCAATGGAGTAAAGTCACTGCAAAACAAAGAATCTTGGGCAAATTCTCTTGGGGTGCCTGGAAGGGGTGTATTTTTAAAGCTAGTGATGCCAAATTTTCAGGGTATCATCTGTTAACTATTCTTATGGTGCCACCCAAGTTTGGTGAAGTTATGTTCAGGGGAACCAAAGTTATCGTCCCTCAAATGGGTAGTCCCCTATCTCAGGTTAGCTTCCATTGAAAACAATGGGGATGGGGGCACCCCATTTGGGGGTCCATAACTTTGCTTCCCCTGAACCAAACTTCACCAAACTTGGGTGGTATCATTTGGACAGTCACTGGATGATACCATGGAATTTTGGTGCCGATAGCCTTAAAAATGTGCCCCCTGCAGGCCGGAATGTGAAAAAACACTTTAAAATTTTAAAAACACACAAATGACCCTGAAATGTTGGTGCCCCCCCACGTGACCAAATGGGGGGCGCCCGGGGACAAAGGGTACCCCCTGTCCCTAGGCAGGAACGCCACTGGCCCAAGGTCACCCAGCTGGCGTGTGTGGGAGTGCACAGACTAATCTGAATTCCCCAGATAAGCCTCCACAGCTCAAGCAGCAGAGCAGGGAATCAAACCCGGTCCCTCCAGATTAGAATGCACCTGCTCTTAACCACCACCCCGCTGCTGCTAGCCTTATGATGTCCCAAGACTCGGCTATCCCTCTCACATTTCACACATTTGCTCTAGTTTACATGATTTCAAATGACCTGGTGGTCTTGGACAGATTCATAACTTCCATATTCTCGTTTTGTAAAACCCATAAATCTGACTGTTCAAGAGCCAGAAGTAAATCAGGGAAGGGAAAATGTAACACGAGGAGAATTGTTGTAAAGTATTTCAAACCAGCAGCATTTGTTTAAGAATTATTTCCCAATCCTAGCCATCTTTATCAAAATTAAGAAGCTCTTCTTCACATTATTTAAACAAGCAGCAGACGTGATGGCATGACTTGGATATATCCATTACTGGAATCCTGGATGTTTGCTTAAGCTTCAAAAAGGAAGGCCGGACTAGACAGTATAAGCAGCCCTAGTGCCGCCCACGCCATCAGACCAGCCCCATCCAAATGGATTTCACCCTGGCTTTATAGTCCTACTCAGAGGTGGGATCCAGCAGGTTCTCATAGGTTCCCGAGAGTAGGTTACTAATGATTTGCGTGTGCCGAGAGGGGGTGACTAATTGGTGATTTTGCCCCGTGATTTTTGCCTTCGTTACGCCCCTCCTCTCAGCAGTAGCGCGCAGAACTTGAAGCAGTCTAGCAGGAGGTGCACCGGCGTGCGTGGCAGCCTGCGCCTGTGTGCATTCGTTTCCCGCCCAAGGACCGGTGCAGCGGCTGCGTCCTTGCCCCAGCCCCGCCCAGGAATGCCCCGCCCCCAGAATGCCCGGCCACGCCTTGTTGTGCTTCGCCCAGCCCCATTGGCGCTACGCCACAGTTTGAATCCCACCACCATGGGAACCTGTTACTAAAATTTTTGGATCCCACCACTGGTCCTACTGGGCTGATTCTATTGACCTTGTGAGGAAGCACGAAGGGAAAACCCACCATGCTCTCTTCATGTCCATGGCTAAGAGGGGTCTGCAACCTGCGGCTCTCCCGATGTTCATGGACTACAAATCCCATCAGCCCCTGGCAGGGGCTGATGTGAATTGTAGTCCATGAACATCTGGAGAGTTGCAGGTTGCAGACCCCTGGCTGGAGGATCAGCTATCAACATTTCACAGACTGAAACAGGGGGAAGCCCTGCTCTTACCACATGTACATAATGCAAAAAGAAAATTCATTAAAATTCGGATTGGGCTACATTGGACTTGTAGACGGGTTTGTTGGATTCTCGCCTTAAACTGACTGTTTCAAATACTCAGTAATTGTACCTCACTGGAAGAAGAAGAAGTGTTTGGATTTATATCCCCCCTTTCTCTCCTGTAGGAGACTCAAAGGGGCTTACAATCTCCTTGCTCTTCCCCCCCCCCCACAACAAACACCCTATGAGGTGGGTGGGGCTGAGAGAGCTCCGAGAAGCTGTGACTCGCCCAAGGTCACCCAGCTGGCGTGTGTGGGAGTGCACAGGCTAATCCGAATTCCCCAGATAAGCCTCCACAGCTCAGGCGGCAGAGCTGGGAATCAAACCCGGTTCCTCCAGATTAGATACATGAGCTCTTAACCTCCTATGCCACTGCTGCTATTGACTTCAATAAGATATTGACTTCAATAAGAGTTGTTTTGTATTGTAATATTGCACTTTTTTCATGGTTATGTTGTACACTTTGGTGCACATAAAAAGCGGTTGATGCAACGCAACTTCTTTGTTTGGTTGCCTGTACTAATGTTGCATCATTGTTGAACATTATACCTTCTATATTGGACTTGAACATTTTAAGTATTCCTGAATATTCTCAAATTCCCATACCAGTATGGTTTTTTCGGCCTGGAATCTGAAAACTTTCAGCTTCGTTACAGCCTGTGGGAATCTTTCTGGGGCTTAGCGGGGAGGGCTGGTTTTTAAGGAAGCAGTATCAAATTTTCACCATAGCTTCTGGTGACCTTCCTTAGACAAAGATTGACTCGGGGGCAGAGGTGGGATCCAGCAGGTTCTCACAGGTTCCCGAGAGTAGGTTACTACTTATTTGTGTGTGCCGAGAGGGGGTTACTCATTGGTGATTTTGCCACATGATTTTTGCCTTAGTTGCCCCTCCTCTCAGCAGTAGCGCGCAGAACTTGAAGCAGTCTAGCAGAAGGTGCACCGGCGTGCGTGGCAGCCTGCGCCTGCGTGCATTCGTTTCCCGCCCAAGTACTGGCACAGCGGCTGCGTCCTTGCCACAGCCCCACCCAGGAATGCCCCGCCCCCGGAATGCCTGACCATGCCTCGTCGTGCCCCGCCCAGCCCCATTGGCCCTACGGCACAGTTTGAATCCCACCACCATGGGAACCTGTTACTAAAATTTTTGGATCCCACCACTGCTCGGGGGTGCAATTTTATGGGCCCCCCAAAAGGAAAAAAAGGAGGAAAAATTGAGAGAAATGGGGACCCTTGGATCCCCAACACAATCCTTTCCAAACTTGTGAGTTATCCTAAAAAGAGTCATCAGAAACCATGCTGAAAATTTGGAACCTCTACTTTAAAAATCCCCATAAAATTTCCCAGAAGCTATAATTGAGTCAAAGTGTGGGGTGGGGGTTTAAAATGTAATGCAACCCGGCACAAATGTGCCGAAACACCTGTGATGAAGTTGTTCTGCAACTGTAACAAAAGAAACTCACACTGGCACGAGGACAGCTTTGATCTCCGGGTGGAGAACCGGAAAGGCTATGGAAATTTACCCAAAACAAACTAGTAGCCAAATGGGCATACATCAAAGGCTAGATTACCTCATGGCAGGAAGAAAGTTTTCCTGAAGGGTAAAGAACAAAGGCTAGAGAGATTCGGCAATGGCCTGTGCAAGAGAAACCATCTCAGTCAGAGGTCCAAACATAAAAGGCGATGAGAATGTGCGTAGCTGAGAAATCTCTGCAATAGGAATTTGTTTCTTTTCTTTGTTTTCAATTTTACAATAAAATCTTTGAGAACTCAGCGGTGTGGTGTATTTGGAGAAAATAAACCATCCAGAACACAGGCATTGATCCTGGCTATTCATGATAACACCTGCTCTCTTTTACTGGGGTTTCCCTCCTCCTTGCAGCTTGTAGCTGGCAATCCCAAAAAGATCCCAAAAGAAGCCAAATTTTATTGGAATTTCTGGATATAGCTTGAACCGACATTTTTTCCTGTCTGAAAAAAAGCCAGTAAAGTCCCCCTCCCCTCCCCAACTTTTTTTCTGTTTGGCTTTCCAAATGCAGATACCACTACTGACGTTTCTTCTCTGTCCAGCGCCGTTTGCCCTTATTTCCTGTTTACAGCTTCCAAGAAGCATTTAGAGCGACTTGTACTTGTATCCATGAGAGGGAGGGAAATTACATACACAATGACCTCCAGGTCCTTCACAGACTACTGAGTTCCTGGGAACTTCTGTCTCTCCCCACACTGTGATGAGCTGGTTCCAAAATACCTCTTTCTATGGAGACAAGACCGCCGTGTCTGTAGGAGCCTCCTGGCTTTCCAGCACATTCACCTGCACTGGTTAGATTTAACTCTGAGGGACATCAAATTCCAGCAAGTCATTTCTGGGGCCTTCAGGCTTCACCTTCATGAACATAAGAACATAAGAACAAGCCAGCTGGATCAGACCAGAGTTCATCTAGTCCAGGTCTCTGCTACTCACAGTGGCCCACCAGGTGCCTTTGGGAGCTCACGTGCAGGAGGTGAAAGCAATGGCCTTCTGCTGCTGCTGCTGCTCCTGAGCACCTGGTCTGCTAAGGCATTTGCAATCTCAGATCAAGGAGGATCAAGATTGGGAGCCATAGATCGACTTCTCCTCCATAAATCTGTCCAAGCCCCTTTTAAAGCTATCCAGGTTAGTGGCCATCACCACCTCCTGTGGCAGCATAAAAGTTAGGCCAGAAGGTTAATTGTCATTTTCCCCCCACCAAAACAGGAATTTTTAATCTCACACTGATAGCTGCAGAAGACATTCAGCAAAATCTGGGGAGCCGTCTGTGAGTGGAGGGAAGTTTCTGCATTTCACTGCAAATGTGTATTCACTACCTGTGAAAAAAAAATCCTCCCATAAAACAAAAAAATGGACAGCAATTGACTACTTTTAATAAATACAATACTGTGTGATTGTACTGTGTTGTATTGGGTTTTATTGTTACTGAATTGTTTTATATTGGGGTTTTTTTGTATTTCGCAAGTTGCCTTGAATATGTACTCTAGAAATACTTTTAACAAACGAACAAATAGAGCACATATAAAAAGCCAACGGGACTGGGCTGCTCATATATAATTTCAACAACAAAAGTGACTTCTATAATCTAAAATGTCTGCAGCCTACCCCAGCTTAGTAACCTTAGGAGCAGCAGTGGCGTAGTGGTTAAGAGCAGGTGCATTCTAATCTGGAGGAACCGGGTTTGATTCCCCGCTCTGCTGCCTGAGCTGTGGAGGCTTATCTGGGGGATTCAGATTAGCCTGTGCACTCCCACACACGCCATCTGGGTGACCTTGGGCTAGTCACAGTTCTTCGGAGCTCTCTCAGCCCCACCCACCTCACAGGGTGTTTGTTGTGCATGGGGGGGGGGGGAAAGGTAAGGAGTTTGTAAGCCCCTTAGAGTCTCCTACAGGAGAGAAAGGGGGGATATAAATCCAAACTCCTCCTCCTCCTCCTCCTCCTCCTCCTCCTCCTCCTCCTCCTCCTCCTCCTCCTCTTCTTCTTCTTCTTCTTCTTCTTCTTCTTCTTCTTCTTCTTCTTCTTCTTCTTCTTCTTCTTCTTCTTCTTCTTCTTCTTCTTCTTCTTCTTCTTCTTCTTCTTCTTCTTCTTCTTCTTCTTCTTTGAACCGACTCCTTTTGTTGGGTGGGCTTCTGTGCCGTACTTCTGGTCTGCTTCCGCCTTAGCAGTGGGAGGAATCTGGGCAGAGTCGGGGTTAAGAAGCAAACATGACCAGACCAAGCTGCCCAACACCTCCTTGTTTAAAGATGAAGGGACAGGCCAATGTAGGGACTGCACTGTAACCCCAAAGCGAGAAGGTGGGAAACATCCTCATCAGTTCTTGCAAAAACAACCCTGCACAGGAAGACTTCCCAGAGATCTCCACGTATCAGCTATCAAAAGCCAGCGAACAACTTGTGGAAAGGAAATCGGGCAGCAAAGTAGCCGACGGAGCCAGCGGCTGCCGCAGAGGGGGTGAGTCTTTGATCGCAGGCCTGGCTTTAGGAGCTCTAATAACGTTGCGTGTTATTTGCTTATTGGTGTTTCTTTCTGCCCTATCGTTGGCATCACATTAGCAAATGCAGCCCACATCACTGAAGCACTGATACGTCCCTGGCTCTGCCACGGGAAGCATCTCTGCGCCAATCTCAGGCTGCTTCAGGGGCCGGGTCGGCACACTAACCAGTGGTGGGATTCAGCCGGTTCGCACCGCTTTGGCAGAACCGGTTGTTAAAATGGTCCTTGCAAACAACCAGTTGTTAAGTTATTTGAATTCCAGCACTAACACTGACTCATCTGCTGTGTTCGGGCACATTCATGCAGCACCGCCCGAAGAAGAAGAAGAAGAAGAAGAAGAAGAAGAAGAAGAAGAAGAAGAAGAAGAAGAAGAAGAAGAAGAAGAAGAAGAAGAGGAGGAGGAGGAGGAGGAGGAGGAGGAGGAGGAGGAGGAGTTTGGATTGATATCCCCCCTTTTTCTCCTGCAGGAGACTCAAAGGGGCTTACAATCTCCTTGCCCTCCCCCCCTCACAACAAACACCCTGTGAGGTAGGTGGGGCTGAGAGAGCTCGGAAGAACTGTGACTAGCCCAAGGTCACCCAGCTGGCGTGTGTGGGAGTGCCCAGGCTAATCTGAATTCCCCAGATAAGCCTCCACTGCTCAGGCGGCAGAGCTGGGAATCAAACTCAGTTCCTCCAGATTAGATAACACGAGCTCTTAACCTCCTGCGCCACTGCTGCAGGTTTTCCAGCCCCGTGTTTTAACAATCTACTTCTTCAGACATTTTTTGTGTGTGTTATGCACTGTCCAGTAACTTCTGGCTGACGGAGAGCCAGTGAATATCAGGACGTGACCTGCAAAACATCCAATCGTTATACAACTTTATTCGTAGGGATGCCAGCCGCCGGGTGGCACAGAATTACAGCCCATTTCCAGACTGCAGAAGGCAGATGGAGGCTTTGGAGGCTGGATTCTGAGGCATTTCCCCCCCCCCCCCCCCAGGTTGCTGCCCTCCCCAGGCTCCTAGACTTTTCCAATCTGCTGCCCCATCCCCCACTGGTGGCCAGGGAAGGGGGGATCTGGCAACCCTATTTGCTCAGATCTTGCAAACCAAAAGCTGTGGCTCCTGGACGGAGTCAGTCCACTTCGTGCTGGGGCTTTGTCTGTTCCTGCTGCCTTCTGCTTTTTCTAGCATTTATAATCACCGGGGTTTTGTGTAAATGACATTTTGTCCCTTGGCTGCAAAAGCATGTCCATGAATTTGCCCTGCCCTTTCAGAGAGATCCAAACATTTTAATTCGATAAGGCATTTAAGACTATGGCTCATTCCGCACTTGCAGAATAATGCACTTTCAAACTGCTTTCAGTGCTCTTTGAAGCTGTGCGGAATGGCAAAATCCACTTGCAAACAGTTGTGAAAGTAGTTTGAAAACGCACTATTTTGCGTGTGCGGAAGGGGCCTTAAGGTTAAAGGGTTTTCCCTTCAGCCTGTAATGTGGAAATCCATCTCTGCCGCTTCCAGATGTCAACTGACGATGGCGGTTGGGTTCCAGAACATGAAAGTACAGTCAGGACCAAACTGCTACAAAAGGCACGGAAGAGTCCTTTGGTGCCCGTTGGTGAGTTGGGGGGGGGGGGATTATTAAATCACTCCCCTTCCCTGTAATTAATATGCGATCTTCACCCATTTCCAGCACAGTGGGGGAGAGCCATGTCAAAAGGCTGCGTGAAACACCAAGATCTTGGGATGGCGAGGAAGGGGAAATGATCCCGCGAGAGGGAGGGGCAGTGCAAGAACATAAGAACATAAGAACTAGCCTGCTGGATCAGACCAGAGTCCATTTAGTCCAGCACTCTGCTACTTGCAGTGGCCCACCAGGTGCCTTTGGGAGCTCACATGCAGGAGGTGAAAGCAATGGCCTTCTGCTGCTGCTGCTGCTCCCGAGCACCTGGTCTGCTAAGGCATTTGCAATCTGAGATCAAGGAGGATCAAGATTGGTAGCCATAGATTGACTTCTCCTCCATAAATCTGTCCAAGCCCATCTGTCCAAGAACAGGAAAACCCATCAGTGGCTGGGATCCAAGGCCTGAACAGAAAGTTAGTAAGGAGGAGATGCTGCACTCCAGGCATGAACCCGGCAAGGAGGTTCTGTAGAAGCTATTTAGAGAACATCAGCGGGCAAATTCTAGATGTGGGGCCGGGACAGGATCAGAAATTTGGACTTATGAACAGATGCTGTCCAAAGGTGTATCTAAGGGGGGCAAGAGGGGGCAGACGACCCAGGCTCCATTCATCCGGGTCACATGGCCACCCGCCCACTCCCTCTCCCGCTCGCGCCCAGCCCCCAACAGAACTCCCCCTACTGCCCCCCTCCCCCAAGGAGGACCCATGAGCCACCCAGACCTGGCAGAAAAACAATTGCAGGACTGAGTTGGAGTGCAGAGCTTTTTGGCCAGGTGAAATTGACCAGAGCTGTGCTTAGGGTGAGGTGGGTTCACTGGGCCCCCTACCATTTTGTGGTAGGCAGAGCCTGCTTAGGGTGGGGTGGGTGCACTGTGCCCTTTTAGAACTGACTGTAACCATTTGGCTTCTCTTCCCTTCTAGGCCTGGTGGGGTTTGTGGTTGTAGCAGCCTATGGCCTTTACCGAATGAAGGAAAGAGGGAACATGAAGATGTCCATCCACTTAATTCACACTCGGGTAGCTGCCCAGGCTTGTGTGGTTGGAGCCATAACTCTTGGTAAGGTGAAGAGCAGTGTTGTGCAGTGGGTAGAGACTCTGACTAGAATCTGGGAGACCCAAGTTCAAATTGCCACACTGGGTGATTTTCTCCCTCAGCCTTGGAGAAGAGAGAGATTTATTGTTGTGGTCAATTGACCCATAAAACATACAGACAGCAGAAAACAGTATCTGGTCAACAATAACAAATAGGTTCATGGATTAAAAGCATAGGTGTCAAACTCACGGCCCTCCAGATGTTATGGACTACAGTTCCCATAATCCCCTGCCAGCATCACGCTGGCAGGGGATGTTGGGAACTGTAGTCCATAACATCTGGAGAGCCGTGAGTTTGACACCTGTGGATTAAAGGAACAAAAGGGGTAAAGTTACACACATTTAGGAGCAAAGTATTGCAACAGGAGAACAGCTGTTTGGGATCTCTGGTTTTTAATTCTGAAAACCTCTGCCAGAAATTTTGCAACCGCTGATGGGATCATAAAATTTTTGTCTTCTAACAAAAAATGTATGGGCGATTGTTCTGTACTGCTTCTAACTTTTGACAATAGAGGAAAAACCTCTGTTGAGGCTCCTGATGATATAATTTGCAAAAAGAAGAATATGTGGTAAGGTTCATATCTCGAGAGTTACAAGGGCATAGTCTGAGAGGATAAGGAACACCTGTGAGTCCACCACGAAGGTCTTCAGGTGAAATACATTTAGCCTTGCTTTTGTGAACAGCACAACAAAATGGAACTGCATAGTTCAGTGATGGCGAACCTTTTCGAGACCGAGTGCCCAAACTGCAAAACCCACTTGTTTATTGCAAAGTGCCAACGAGCCAATTTAACCTGAATACTGAGGTTTTCGTTTAGAAAAAACAGTTAACTCCGAGGCGTGTGTTACTCAGGAGTAAGCTTGGTGGTAGTTGGTGGCTTTGCTTTGAAACAACCATGCATTCCAACGTGTGAATCACGACCCTAAGAGGGTTTACTCAGAAGCAAGCCCCATTTCCAGCAACCGAGCTTACTCCCAGGTAAAGGATTGTGCTTTTGTTCTTTGCATGAAAATCAGTGGGGTTTAACAGCGCTTAGCAGGGTTACCTACACTGCTTCCCCAAAACTTGGTCTTAGGTTTAACGCTAATAATTGAGCCCAGCAGCCCAGGCCAGCCTAGATGGGGGGGGGGGGCACTCTGTTTGCGCGTTCCCACAGAAAGGGCTCTGAGTGCCACTTCTGACACCCGTGCCATAGGTTCGCCACCACTGGCATAGTTTATATGAAAACAAGTCAGGAAACAAACGGGATGGGCACGGGACCAGCGATCACCTGGAGTAAGATCCCGTAATCTCTGTGCTACAGATCAGTTTTTGGTTAACAGATAGTTCTGCCAACTGGTATATTCCCATGCGGAAACTTCACTTTTCTGACTGAGTCCGTTTCCTGAGGCCAGATCAACACTTTTCTGCTCTAGGGCCTGTTTCCCGCAGTAGCGGTTAAGAACAGCTTACACCTAAATGGGTAAGGCTCCCCATTTCTTCAGAAACCGTGTAAAGCCAATTTATCTACACAGGCTTTCACTACTGATAGCTAACTATCTCTAAAGGGCTTGGATGGTGGTTGCCATCAACTGTGATTCTAAGGACATGTTCCTGAGAAGAAGCGCCATTGAATGCCACGGGTCTGCTACCAGGTAGATCTTCTTAGGACTGCACCGTTTGTCTGAAGCTTGGGCTGAATCTGACTGTTTTGTGGCATAAGAGGTTAAGAGCTCGTGTATCTAATCTGGAGGAACCGGGTTTGATTCCCCGCTCTGCCGCCTGAGCTGTGGAGGCTTATCTGGGGAATTCAGATTAGCCTGTGCACTCCCACACATGCCAGCTGGGTGACCTTGGGCTAGTCACAGTTCTTCTTAGCTCTCTCAGTCCCACCCACCTCACAGGGTGTTTGTTGTGAGGGGGGAAGGGCAAGGAGATTGTCAGCCCCTTTGAGTCTCCTGCAGGAGAGAAAGGGGGGATATAAATCCAAACTCTTCTTCTTCTTCAGTATCCCCCTGGTCAGTGGAAGCAGGACGACACGAGGGCAATCCCTGGCATTATTTTGTACTCTCCCCTTCCCGCCTCTTTTGCACCAACTCCGGTTTCTCCTCCCTGTAGGTGCTGTCTGCAGCATGTACAAAGAGCACTTCACAAAACAGCCTCCCGCTGGACGGCAGCAATAGACAGGCCGGGGCCAGTCCTGGTTTCTCCCTTTCCTTGAAGGACTCTGAAGACACTTTTGGTCATCCCAGGAAGGCTGGGAAATCGAGTCTGTTCTTGCAGAAGAAACAGCACCTGCAAAGTACATGCCTTCGTTACAGCCGAGCATTTGTGGAAACACCACTCCCACCTGACAATATTTATTTCTGTGAAAAGTTGTCTTGTACTTTTGTACAGGGAGACTTAGGGATAGAGCTGTGAAGGGATCCTTGGGCGGGGGAGGGGGCGGGGTCGGGGGGGTCCTCTCACTTCCTTTCTGCTGCCTGGCCGGTTTAAGCATAAGCATTTTATTGTCATTGTGCACGCACAACGAAATTTACAGCAGCATTCCTCGATGCCCACAATTTCAGACTCA
Source organism: Sphaerodactylus townsendi (assembly GCF_021028975.2). Taxonomy (NCBI): domain Eukaryota; kingdom Metazoa; phylum Chordata; class Lepidosauria; order Squamata; family Sphaerodactylidae; genus Sphaerodactylus; species Sphaerodactylus townsendi. The sequence goes on along the minus strand of NC_059439.1, from coordinate 1,066,871 downwards.
TGCCCCACCCTCCCTTTCCCCTCCCTCCACCCATCCCTCCACAGCCCCAAACACATCAACACGAAGCCCCGGAGTTCAGCATCGCCACAGCTCTAGAGTAGAAGCTGTCTCTCAGCCTCTTGGTCCTAGTTTTGATAGACCTGTATCGTCTGCCGGATGGCGACAGTTCGAAAAGAGCGTGTGCTGGATGAGACGGGTCTCTCGGAATATTTTGGGCTCTCTTTAGGCTTCGGGAATTGTAGAGTTCTTCCAAGGAGGGGAGAGGGCAGCCGATAATCTTCTTTCTCTCGGACAGTGACAAACAGCCGTTCACCCAAACATTTGCCTCCCCAAAGGCCGGCCAATTCATCTCAACCCAGGATCTAGTTCATAACAAGAGTATACAAATTGAACACATGTATAAAACCAGCAAGTTTATCCTGCCATCCTGCGCTGCCTAATTGGAACCAGAGAAACTGGGTCAGATCCATGGGCAAGGGCCCATGCTCACCCCCCAGCCCCCCAGATCTGGGGTAGCTGTAAGTCCCCAGCAGTCCTGAGACCAATGAATCAACTTTCCTGGGGTGGGGAAAGCAGGGAAATTCCACATCCGCCAGCAGCATCATGGGCAGATGGCTGGATCCCGCCCTATTGTTCTTGGCTTGAACAAAAGTTAACACTCGCTGTGCCAGGATATTGTGAACAGGTTGGGGGTCTGCAAGAGCCATCATAATTTGCCTTAGCCTCGTAATATAAAAAAGAAAAGAAAAAGACAAAAAGGCCCATGATTTAACATTGAAACATATATGTTAAAAAGGCGACTGCTAGATCAAGAGTTTCAAGTTCTGCAGGACAAGGCGAGAAGCAATTGCTCCCCCCTCTTTTTTAACATCAAATTTAAAATCAATCACATGGCAGATTATTTGAGTTTACTTCAGGAGCCCAAGCATAGATGGAGAATCACTAGGGCTCGATGTAACTCCTTCCCTTGCTCTATGCTACAAGGAAGGTTCCGAAAAATCGACCTGCAAGAGCGGAAATGTCCTCATTGTATCACAGCGATTCAAACCATGGAACATATATTGCTCGACTGCCCCAAATACGAGGGATCTAGGACCAGACTTTTTGCTCTTTGTCCTGTAATCTTTAATGAATACTCTACTGTGGGGAAGATTGCGTTTCTACTAAACAATTCTGCCTCTGAGATTCTAACTGTTGTAGCTAGGTTCCTTATAGATACTTTGAAATGATTACCTGCGATGGTTCAAAATATATGAATACTAAGTAATCAGGAAAAGTTGATAATAAATATAATTACAACACACGGCTTTAAAATGTATATATTCCTAAAAGTTTTTCCTCAAATAATAAGACTAGGCAATAGATATGGAACCTTTTGCGGATTAGTATGTATATATTGCGCTGGATACGGAAATAAGCTAAATTTAAATATTTCATTTAAGACGTAAATACCCTTCCTAGCAGGAAGTCAATTTTAAACTGGTTTAACAAATCTTTCTTACTGATTTTATTCTTTCTTTTTTTTCTGTTTCTATAAAATATAACTTCCACCTTTTTCTTTCTCTAACTTTTCTTTTCTTTCTCTATTTCGTTTGCGTCCATTTATTTTTTCTAGGGATATTATTACTGTGTAGAAATAAACTTACAAATGTAAATGATTAATATTGTAATCTTTTAGATTGACATGTATCTGTACTGACTATATCTTACTTTCTTGTAATAATCTTTTTTTTAAAAGAAACATATATGTTAAAATACAGTCTTTCATTAATAAAACATTTTCAACCATGCAGAGTAGACTCTTTCTTTATAGACTTTTCGGCTGTAATCTTCCTCTCTGCCAGTGCAAAGACATCTACTCTGTAGGACACAAAAAGGGTCAATATCAGACAGCAAGAGTATCAATTTATCGTCATCTGACTGGGGACTGCTTGGGATTATCTTTAACAATAAATTTGTTCCCGAGTTCTGCATAAAGTAGACCATCTGGAACAGAATGAGGGAGATTTTCCGGCCACTGGGCTCCTGCATGAACAAAGATGCTGAGGTAGCGAAAACTGAAAGTATCTCTTACTGTGGTCAGCCGATGGCCCTGTTTGGAACCTAATGAATGTAAACATCACCCTGAGGCTATGTGCACTCATGTTCACCAGATACCGTGCTCTATCTAGAGCGGCCTGTTCAGAAATGATGACTTCAGGGAACAGCTACGATCGGAGGGCCAAGTCAGGCAATGCCTCCGGACGTCCTCGCAGAGAGATGGTGCAGAATCAAAGAGCCAGAGCAGACTGCTCGGCCTGGCATTACGTGTAGCTGCAGAGGACACGAGAAGTAAAAAAGACTGGCCGAGTGGGAGGCGGCATTCCTGCTCTGGAAGGGCCAGAAGGGCCCCACTTCAGTCCTCGGAAACTCTCAGGTAGCACAAGGGGGATTCCGATTAGACATAGGTTAAGGACCTCATTCAGCGTCACAGTGTCAACTTCAGTCTTTGCCTGGATTCAAGCTATTAACCACTCCTTGAATTCTCTTCAATCCAAATTTTTTCATAAGATAACTGGACTCCCAAATTGCGTGCCCTATGCAGCCCTTTGTCTGGAGTTAGGTCAAAACTCCTTGGAATCAGCCGCTTGGCTGAGGGCTTTTAGATTCTGGCTGCGAATTCATTTTCTCTCGGACTGTAATTCCCGGGTCCACCGTCTGCTCTCTGACACCCATTCCAACCCCTGGTTTTCCATAATTGAAGAAAAAATGGCCTCTATTGGACTGTCAGTGGATTCACTTTGCCCTTTGTCCTATTCAGAAGCTTATAGGAAATTAAAAGGTCAACTATTGGATAGAGCAGACCTGGACATTATACGGCCCGCAGGCCACATCCGGCCCGCCGGATGACCCCGACTGGCCCCCCTGTCGTGCTGGGGAGCGAGGCGTCTTTGAAAGCCCCGCAGAAGCCGGTTGCCTTGGCTGCCGGCTTATGCAGGGCTTTCAAAAGCGCCTCACCCCCCTGCCTTTTGGCCCGGCCCTCCACAATATTTTCTGTTTCTTATGCGGCGCATGGAAAAAATAATTGCCCACCCCTGGGATAGAGAGTTCTCTACCCTAATCACCGCAGCCAATAAAACGTGCTCCCCCCTGTATTTTTCTCTCCCATTTGAACGGGACCACTTGGCACACTACCTGTATTGCTTAATAAACCCTGCTCAAAGGAGAGCCATAATGCTCACCAGGTTTAATGTTATGCCTTCTGCCTTGTTACATGGCAGATTTAAGAAGCAAGAAAAGGCTAAAAGATTGTGCCCATGTAACGATGGCTCAGTTGAATCTCTGGCCCACCAATTACTACACTGTCTCAGATTCAAGGAAATCAGATCCAAGTATGTGAATCTTACTCCTTTACATTTACCCCATCTCCCCGATTTAATTAGATCACACTACTTGTCGGACAACCCTGATCCTTCTCTCTGTATGATAGTGGCAGACTTTCTCCTGGAAACTACTAAACGCCAGTAGAGTTCCTTCGACCTGTATTGTATATGCTTTTTAATCCGTTTTTTTATTACTGTTGTACTGTTGTCTATGCCAATAAAGGCTTGCTTCTTCTAGTCTTTGCCGAATCCTTTCCAAGCGCAACAAGACACATTTCCACATTGATGCAAAGAGCTTCACAGACCTCTTGACTTGCCCTTCCTACTTACTGCAGGAAAAATGAGTGAGACGACATAAAGAACTGGACTGGTTTTATTTTATTACAACTTACAAAAATATTTAATGTCTTGACAACACCTCTCCTCCCCACCCACAACTTGGTAGCTGGGGGCTCCCTGAATATGTCCAGAAGACAACGGCGAAGGGGAAGAAAGGAGCAGCGCTGTGGGTGGGGTCTTCTTCCTGCTTGCCTGCTCGTCTCAGCGGGCAATGCCTGGACTCCGCAGCAAGGAATGGCCCCCCAGTTCCCTTCCGGACAAGGAAGCCCCCTACTGCTGACAATGCCACAATTCAGTCAGAAGGGGAAAGCGGCAAGCACTAAATCCTCATACTTGAGGACGGACAAACAAAAACATTTCTGGCGCTTCCTTTTAACACAGACACGAGGCTGCTGCCTCTGAGGTGGGGCATGTCAGCAAAAAGACACAAACTCTTGCAGAGTTCTGCTCAGAAGGGCCAGCTAGAGACACAAGGAAACCTGTGTCACGCTTGTCCACTGGGAACCTGGCCAGGAGGGGGAGGATTACTCCGGTGTTGGTTCACAACAAGAGCAGCATCTCCCGAAAAGCCGCCTCCAGGATGCAGAGCCCTGCTTCGCGGGAAGTGAGCAAATCAGGAGAAGGACTTCCGGCCAAGCCCTTCCAGGGGGGCGCTGCTGTCCAGGGGGCCGGAACCTGCAGCATCACATGGGGTAGTTCAGAACCACGTCCTGCTTGGCCAGCTCCAGCAACATGGGGTCATCGAAGAACTTGCTGATGCTCACGTCTTCGCTCAGCCCCTGAGGGAGAAATCGGGGGACGGCGAAAGCATTAGACCCGGGGGGGTACAGGTGGGGGTATATATGACCTCATGGCAGGAAGGGCCTCCCACTGTCTGTGCCTTACCTTCCTGCGCCTGGTCTTGATCATAAACTCCCGGGCCAGGTGAGGGGCGGGCTGGGGCTCCAGAGGCCGGATCACAATGCTCTTGTCCAAGGGGTCGCCTGGCACAATCTGCAATGCAGGGAATACCAAGCAGGGAGTGACAGAGCCTTTATTCCCTGGCACCTGTGGGCCAGTCTGGGCACACAGAGAAGCTGACGTCGGTCCCCCAGGACAGGGATACCCCAAGCAGGGCTGGCCATAGCGGAATGCAACCCAGGTACATGGAGTCCTTTTAAAACTATACTTGTGAAGTGGAATAGCTCAGGGATTTCCCAGCACGCTGCCAAGCTGGATTTGCAGAATGACAGAGCTAGAGGGGAGGATCAAGTCACCCACTAGGTAGGTGTCAAACTTGCGGCCCTCCAGATGTTATGGACTACAGTTCCCATCACCCCCTGCCAGCAGGGGATGATGGGAACTGTAGTCCATAACATCTGGAGGCCCCGCAAGTTTGACACCTGTGCTGGGACTTCTTCTTTCAGGCCCATAAAGCGTCCTCCTTTCTCTGCCCATCATTTCCTAACAGCCACACCTGTGTTAGCCAGCACAGGTGCACTTCTAGGAATGGCTCACGTGAATGATGCAATTACAGGATGGGGAGCTCTGCTGAAATCTGGGGGCTGATACCTCCCGATAGGTGTGCAGAAGGCATCTCACCTTCTCTCAAGAAAGGGAGAAAAAGAGGGAACGGGAAGTGGAAGGAGAGGCCAGGCAAGATGTCCAGCAAAAGGAGAAAAAAAGCCCGTGTGGTGTTAAGAAAGTCAGCTTAAGACAGTGGTGGCGAACCTTTGGCACTCCAGATGTTATGAACTACAATTCCCATCAGCCCCTACAATTGGTCATACTGACAGGGGCTGATGGGAATTGTAGTCCATAACATCTGGAGTGCCAAAGGTTCGCCACCACGGGCTTAGGATCTAGGAGGCGCAGGCTCAGTTCCCAACACGGTCACGGAAGGCAGACGGGCAATCGTGGGCCAGTCACAAGCACGAAGAGGAGCCTCCCTCACGCAGTGGTTGTGAGGAGAACACAGAGGGCAGGAGCAGGCTTTGGGCTGTGGGTGGCCTTGAGTTCCCCATTAGGTAGAAAGGCAGGATACAAGTGAATAAATTCTGTGAACGTGTGCAACGCAAAGCACTGATGGGTATAATTCAGGATGCAGAATTGAGCTCTTCTTGGCCCAGAATATGGGTTGCTTTGAGGCTTCCATTTTGTTGGGCACAAAATGGACGCATAAGGAAGAGCCTGCTGGATCAGACCAGAGTCCATCTAGTCCAGCACTCTGCTACTCGCAGTGGCCCACCAGGTGCCTTTGGGAGCTCACAGGCAGGATGTGAAAGCAATGTCCTTCTGCAGCTGTTGCTCCCGAGCACCTGGTCTCTTAAGGCATTTGCAATCTCAGATCAAAGAGGATCAAGATTGGCAGCCACAGATCGACTTCTCCTCCATAAATCTGTCCAAGCCCCCCTTTAAAGCTGTCCAGGTTAGTGGCCATCACCACCTCCTGTGGCAGCATATTCCAAACACCAATCACACGTTGTGTGAAGAAGTGTTTCCTTTTATTAGTCCTAATTCTTCCCCCCAGCATTTTCAATGGATGCCCCCTGGTTCTAGTATTGTGAGAAAGAGAGAAAAATTTCTCTCTGTCCACATTTTCTACCCCCTGCATAATTTTATAGACTTCAATCATCTCCCCCATCAGACGCCTCCTCTCCAAACTAAAGAGTCCCAAATGCTGCAGCCTCTCCTCTGGCGTCTTGCTGGGACATTCACTGCATAATGGACCACAGTGGGTTTGGGGCTTGGAGTGCGGCTCCGCCTGCTCCTCTGCAGCCTTACCTGCCAGTGGTGGAAGACCGAGAGAGAGAACGCCTGGCCCTGCGTGTGTGTCCGGAGGTCGGTCTCAAACCCGAAGGAATCGATGGCTGGGATGAAGGCTTTGATGGTGTACAGAGGGGAGCCGGGGATTGGTGCATCCTGGGTCACATGCCCTCTGCAAGAGAACAAAGGAATCTATCAGCCCAATCCGGACAGGGCTGGTGGGTGGGGACAATGCTGCTTCAGCACCTCTCCATCAGCTCCACAGAGCTTTCTTGCGGCGGCACAGGAAGTCCAGATTCTGAGGAGTCCCCTACGGGGGAGAATAGTGGCGCATCTCTGCTGTCAAATGGGGGCTGACTAAGGTTGGCCCCACTGCCGCCTCACCCCACCCTGTGCTGGCAGGCCTGGGTAATGGAGGCAGCTTCCAGGTCGATGTGTGGTGCTTGCCCACCAGGACAAGCAACCCCCCCTTGGCCCCGTGCATCAGCATGGGGGAGCATCTGTGCCGGCTCCAGAAGAAGGTGTGCCCCCACTCCTGGGCTGGGCTGCCCATTTCCTTCAATGACAACAGCAGCTTTTCCAGAGCCAGGTCAGGAGGCCCTCTGGGCTTATTTCAGGGTAACCAAAGATACCGTATATACTCAAGTATAAGTCAGCATTTAAAAATGTACTGAAAAAGTCGACTTGTACTCGAGTATTTACGGTAGATGGGCAAGAGTCAACTGGGCAGGTAAACGGGGACAGCTGTGGCATAAAACATGGGACTCTTCGACTTTATGAGTTACTCTGGCCTGTTTCACTACCTGCTACATGAGGGGACGGGAAAATGTGAAGCATCCTATTACTATATGATACAAAGGAGAAAAGGTGAAGTGGGGGCGGCGTTGTCCCCGGACCTACATTTAGGCCCAGTTGAATTGATACAAAAACCCTGAACACAGTTGCTGTAATTATAAATGCTTATAAATCACACTGTCTGCCTGAAGGTACCCGAGGTCACCTTTCACTTGCTCGCTCCCACTTACTCTGAGATGATAAAACTATATTCAATAAAATCTGTGTGCACTGACAGACCAAACTGAGGAGCAGCAGTGGCGCAGTGGTTAAGAGAAGGTGCATTCTAATCTGGAGGAACCAGGTTTGATTCCCCGCTCTGCCGCCTGAGCTGTGGAGGCTTATCTGGGGAACTAGATTAGCCTGGGCACTCCCACACACGCCAGCTGGGTGACCTTGGGCTGGTCACAGTTCTTCGGAGCTCTCTCAGCCCCACCTACCTCACAGGGTGTTTGTTATGAGGGGGGAAGGGCAAGGAGATTGTCAGCCCCTTTGAGTCTCCTACAGGAGAGAAAGGGGGGATATACATCCAAACTCTTCTTCTTCTACTGGCAAATTCCAGTGACAGAATCTGTCAGGCTAAATGCAGTTGGCCAGAGGGCTGAGGCAGCCGAGGGGTGAGCCCGCCCCATTCCTTTGACAGTCAGACTGACCAACCATGAAACAAAATACTAAGGGAGAAGAAGGTACTTTCTCTGTTTATTGCACATGGGTACAGGCACTCATTTCCCCCCTCTTTGTTCTGGGGTGGGGTGGGGGGCACCAAGACGGTCTGATGCAGTGATTGAAGACTGACAGACTCTAATCCAGGGGTCTGCATCCTGCGGCTCGCCAGATGTTCATGGACTACAAATCCCAATTGGCCATGCTGGCAGGGGCTGATGTGATTTGTAGTCCATGAACATCTGGTGAGCTGCAGGTTGCAGACCCCTGCTCTAATCTGTAAAACTGGTACAATTCCCCACTCCTCCACATGAGCAACAGGCTCTATTCAGAAGAACCGTGTTCGATTCCCCACTCTTCCCCATGAACCTGCTGGGTGACCTTGGGCCAGTCACAGTTCTCTCTGAACTCTCTCAGCCCGCCCAGAGCCAGGTAGTCGCAAACCACCTCGGGACGTCTTGTGCCTTGAAGGCCCCGCAAAGTCACCAGAAGTCAGCTGTGACTCGACAGCCCTTCGCAGGGCCACATTTCGACAGCTGAATTTCCATCAAAGGCCAACAGGCTTCTGAAGAGCCTCCAAGAACATTCAGAACAGCCTTCCAGTGTCACATGTCTAGCAGCCTGGCCACTCACCTTCGCCGGGCGAGGACCGTGTACACGGCAGACACACAGTCGGCAGGGGCCTGGACCTCCACAAAGTAGTAGGGCTCCATCAACCGTGGCGTCGCCTAGGAAACACAGAAAGCCCTTGTCATGGTCACCCTGGCAAATACTTCACCAAGAGATCACAGGTTCCACATCACTTCTCTGGCTCCAAATGAACACCCCCCTTCCACTCCCCCCACCCCCCGCACTGCCCCGATTGCCACACTAAAGTATCCCAGCCAAGAGCGCCCCTTTCCCATTCGTGCCCTGCAGGGAAATCATGATTTGAACAAGACACTGAAATGTGGCGTAGCAGCAGTGGCGTAGTGGCTAAGAGTAGGTGCACTCTGATCTGGAGGAACCGGGTTTGATTCCCCGCTCTGCTGCCTGAGCTGTGGAGGCTTCTCTGGGGAATTCAGATTAGCCTGTGCACTCCCACACACGCCAGCTGGGTGACCTTGGGCTAGTCACAGCTTCTCGGAGCTCTCTCAGCCCCACCCACCTCACGGGGTGTTTGTTGTGAGGGGGGAAGGGCAAGGAGATTGTCAGCCCCTTTGAGTCTCCTGCAGGAGAGAAAGGGGGGATATACATCCAAACTCTTCTCTTCTGAAATGAGCTCGGTGTCCGGAAGCCCAGTTCTCGCCTCCAAGTCCCATCCCCGGCTCGTCTGTGCTGCACAAGGAAAGGAGCCCTGAGAGAAAGTCTCTTCTGCTGGCGCTGCATGTCTTGCAGGGGCTGACTCAGACGGGCATTACGCAACAAAGGACAGAAAAGGGCGACGTGTTGCCAGGGCAAAGTTCTCCCACAGAAGAGAAGCGTAACCTCCAGGCAGGCCTTTCTGGGTGCTTAAGAACTGCTCTGTGGGGGTGGGGAGCTGCAGCACCACAGTCAAAAGCTCTGACCTTGACAGAAGGCAGCCTAGGTAGGCGGCTCAAGACTGGCCCAGATGTCCATCCTTCTGAGGTCAGTGAAATGAGTACCCAGCTTGCTGGGCGAAAAGTGTCGACGACCGGGGAAGGCGACGGCAAACCACCCTGCACACACAGTCTGCCTAGTCAACATTGTGATGTGATGTCAACAATGACCCGGTGTTTGTGCAGGGTGCCACCTCTGCCTTTCAGAACTGCCATGGCTGCACTCCTCTCTCTAAGCGGGCGCCACCTCCGCCATCCTCCAAACCTCCACCTCCAATACTGAAGAACTGAATCCCCCAGGGCTGATGGGCGTGGACGCCAAGCCAGGACCAGCAGGAGTCCTTACCATGAGGAAGGCGGAGTAAACCACCCTCCTGGCCGTCGGGATGATCTGGCCGCCTCCCCGATGCAACGGCTCCTGGGCAATGACCGCGTCCAGGATCTTGAACTTGACGTTGCGGATCACTACGGTAAAAGGAACAGAAGGCGTGGCAGGAGGGGTGGGAGCAGGACGCCCGCAACCTCCCTTTAGTTTTATTTTATTCACCGTCGGATATTTTAACTGATTTCATATTTATGATTTCATGATTGTATGTTAATATGTTGGAAGTCGCCCTGAGCCCATAATGGGAAGGGCAACATACAAATAGAATGAATGAATGAATAAATGAATGAATGAACGAACGAACGAACGAACGGAGGGAGGGAGGGAAAGAGGGAGGGAGGGAGGGAGGGAGGGAGGCAGGCAGGCAGGCAGGCAGGCAAACACAGTGGTCGTTCATACCCAAGTCAAAAGCTCCCGATTATTCGGGACAGGGTATATTTTAAGAGGGGGTATATTTGTGGGGTAATTTCGAATGTCCACGGTGATTTATTGTCGAATTAGTAGGGTGTAATGTATAATGTGCAATGTGATATGTGATTTGTTTGTGTTTGAATGTTTATTATTCGAATGTCTAATATGTAATGTTTAATGCAATAATGTAATAATAAAACTTTTTGTTAAAAAAAAAGAAGCTCCCAATTATTCAAGGGCCCCCCCCTTCCTGGAGGCTTGCTTTGTTTGGGTCTCTGCTTGAAAACAGAAAGCTAAGGGGCTGATAATCTCAGGGTAAACTGATCACGGAAATGCCTGTTTTATGCCATCAGTCTCATGAGTCACCCCACAGGAACACATGAATGCCCTTCGACCTCTGATGTGTTTTAGAGACTCGGGGTGAGAACTGAGACCTAATAGCGAAGCAAGACGATCCAGCCCTCAGCCCTTGGGACAGACAATCAGACACACCACAGTGGCGTCATCCCCTCCTCTGGGTACCATTTGCTGGAGAAGCACCCTGACCTGGGAGTGACCTCACTTAATTAACACGGGAGAGTGGCTGAAGCAGCCGTTGTCTCGGAGGCGACAGTTTCATGCTGTCTAGAACACACATCTGGAGTGGGGGAGATTTGAACATGTGTGTGTCTGTGTGTGTGTGGTGTGTGTGTCACGTTGCTTGATTTTCTGCTTACGTTCGTCACAGAGAGGCCCTTCCCTGGTCCCCCACTGGAATCCCTGCACGATGCTGTCTTTCACGGAGCCGAGCAGGGTTTTGTCAACCTGAAAGGAAGCAGCACATCAGTATGACAGCAGAAATTAGCCTGTGCATGCATGCTAACTGGAATACCACGGCGCTCCCCCTATGCATTTCTCTGACATAGTTCTGTCTAAAATTACGGGGTGGGGGGGAATGTTGGAAACCTCCCATCAGATGGGGGCACGGGTTCAGTGGGCCCACGCCAAAACCACTGGCTCCGCGTGAGAAACAGCCGCGGATGGATGCCACAGCAACTGCGCTGTTTCAGCACAGCGCCAACTGGGAAATTATTCTGATAAGGCAGTCAACAGGAAGGGGAGACATCCACAGCATTTCTGCAGATGCCTCCAAGATAACATTTATTGTTCCACACGCAGAGTTTCAGTCCTCTCTGGACATCAAGCATTAAACCTCCGCATAATATCGCCTTCCCCTAATATTCTGGTATTGCAAACAAAACAAATTCGGAAACTGTAAGTTAAATATAGCTTTTACTTGAGTCATGTGAATTTTTCCATTGTTGTTTCAATCCCCATGAGCATCGTTTGCACGATTTATTTCTGGGTCATAGGATCAGACATCTCTGGATGTGCAAGCTGCGGCACGTGGGCCGAAAACTGAAGCTGCCCGAAAGGGGAGGAGGCCTTTGCGCTGTGCAGGCTAAACCCCTCTCCCCCACCCTCCTCACTCCAGCCCCTCCTCTTCCTCTCTGGCTCTGCTCAGTCCTCACCTCTGAGGGCAGCGTGTCATCCACCAAGATGTTTGGCCCAGTAGCGTCCGGCCCAAAAGCCCAGATGGAACGGGCAGCCAGCAAATCCCAGTCGTACTTGGTCTGGAAAAACTCGCCCAACTTTTTCCTAGTAGGAGACATGAAAATATCACAGGAGGAGAAAAGGAGAAAGTGGGAGAGTCTCAGACAACTCCCAACCCAATAAATCCCCGAGGTCCTGACTAGAGCCTGCCTCGTCAACCCTTCAGCATTTCATTGGAAAAGACTGCAACGTTCCTTGGGAAATGTCACCTCACAATTCTTGAGCGTTTTAACACTTAAACGCAGAAGCGCTCTTCTGTGACTGCGGTGAAATCTCATTAACTGACCAGTTTGGGTAAAAACTTTTAGATCTATTGTCGAAGGCTTTCACGGCCGGAATCACTGGGATGCTGTGTGGTTTCCGGGCTGTACGGCCGTGTTCTAGCAGCATTCTCTCCTGACGTTTCGCCTGCATCTGTGGCTGGCCTCAGATCCCCTAAAGATGCCTCAGCCACAGATGCAGGTGAAACGTCAGGAGAGAATGCTGCTAGAACACGGCCATACAGCCCGGAAACCACACAGCATCCCAACTTTTAGATCAATTAAAAAGGTAGTTTGACGGACAGGCGGCAGACCATTAACAGCTTTTTCGCAGGTCATTATTACAACTGCAGGAGGCAGGCACTTGCTTAGAAGAGGCCTTTTTGAAGCTCTTTCACACCCAGGAATGCCTCTCCCAAGGAGGGTGCCTAAAACCAAAAGATGCTTTTTGTTCAGAAGGGCTGTTCTAGCCCAGAGGTCCCCACCATAGTGCCCCCCCCCCCCCCACACACACCTTCCCTGCTGCCTGCCAACTGCCAGACGGGGCTTTTGCCCAGCAGGGTTTCTGATGGCCCACGGGAGATATGACAGGTGGCGCAGGTTTTTAAAAGCTGTGGAGCAGCTGCCACCTCAGCACAAGGATCTTCGCTGTGAGGCTGAAGGGGAGCTACAGCAGCCATTTTGTGGTTGCACCCACAACCACGCCTCAGAATCCCAGAGGTGTCCACAATGTTGGGGACCCGTTCCAGAAACCTGCAAATGTATAAAGCTTGAACAGATGGACTGATCAACCTTCTTATCGTGTTCTATAACGTTTAATTGGGCATTAGCTCCAATGGTAGTGAAAGGTGCATCCCCGGGTGGAGTTTTCAAGGCGAGAGTCACGGAGAGGTGGTTTGTCATTGGCTGCCTCTGAGTCATGACCCTAATAGTCCTGGGTCATCTGCCATCTGAATTTTTACCAGGGTCAACCTGGCTTAGCTTCTGAGATCTGACAAGAGCAGGCTAGCCTGGCATATCCAGGTCAGGGCGTAGCTCTAACAGACACCTACAATTTGGTCACAACACTTGAAGATCTCCCCTTCCGCCCCCCCCCCCCGACTTTGGGAAACAGCTGCTCTGCCTGGCATCTGCATTTTGATATGGAAGGCTTCTACATGATGCTTCCAGCCCTCTTTTCTCTTGATCCTGGGGGCGAGATCCGAGAAGTCTCTCGTTCCCACTTTTCCAGCAGCAACCAACTCTGCGGGCCCAGCTGCCTCGCCGTTTTGTGGGCAAGCGGCCGTACCTATGCAAGCACAAGGATCAGAGCCGTGCACCTCTGCCACGCCCCCGCACCGGAGCGCACCTGGTGTGTTACGCACCCCCCCTTGGCGCTACACCATCGACAAGGGTGCTCTTGAGGGCTTGACCACCTCGGCTTAAATGCAGTATTCAAGTTTTTAGAAGTACGCTGACGCATCCAGGCGTGGCTTCACAAACCAGGAGCAATAAGAGCAAAGGATGACGGCATGTAACCTTATGCACGCACGCACACACGTTTGTGTACACACACACACACACACACACACACACACGCACGCCCGTGCCTCAAGTTTGCTCCCCGCCCAACCAGCTCGCCCACGATCCCCGTACCTGTTCCAGGTGATCTGCACCACTTCATTCTCAATGTCCTCCGCCAGACCCTTCTCTAGAGGCTCAGCAATCATGGTGATCTTGTTCCTAGGCAGAAAGAGAAGTGGAATCGTGCCGGGCACGAGGATAAGGGAGAGAAGGAGGAGGAGGAAGAAGCGGCAGCCAGGAAGAGACCCAACCGCCTGCTCTTTCTGAAGACATTTTGCGAAAGGGAAAGCCCAGCGGAGGGAGAAAAGCACCTCAGCCAAAGGAGACGTCGCAAACCTCATTTTGCGGCTCACTCAAGAGGGGAGTGGCCGTTCAGTCTAAGTGGGGGGAAATGAGGAAGGCAGCATCACTGAGAGTCTGAAACCCCTGCTCTCTGTTCCATCTTTTGGTCACTGCCGTAAGAGCCTCGTAAATATCTCAAGACTGTCACCATCACTTCCTTAACCCCCCCCCCCTTCTTTTAGTCAGAGTTTATCCTCTGGGCAGGGTCTACCCCAACAGTTCCTCCTCCTGCTCCCATCTTGTCCTGTGGACGTCTTCAGCTGATGACGCTCAGTTTGGAATGAGCCCATATTTCAGAACAGCAGCTGTGAGAAAGACAACCCTGTTGTGTACATCACACAACGCCCACGGGGCTGGCTGCCCACCCTTCCAGGCAACACTGTGTTGCCCCTCTCTGCTCAGGACAGAGAAGAAACCCCAGTCCTTGGCTAAAGGGAATCAGGCAGTGCAGGCAGAACTGCCCCAGGGAGAGGGGACCTTCGAGCAGCTTCCAGGCGGCCCTGAGCTATCCTCCCCCTCCAAGTGTGCAACCCATTCATGATGTTGTGCCCAACACTGGATGAAGGGCCACAGGGCTAGCAAGGCTGACTTCCCTTGTGTAACCAGCAGCACAACACTCTGGGCTGGCATTTACGTTTCTGATTGGTGAGCTTACTTCTTATTGGGCGTCTCAGCAAAACACTTCAAGGAAGAGGTTTCAACCACCGTCTCACAGAAAGTGACCACCGGATCGGCAACCTTTGCAACGTGGGCAGAGAAAAAAGAGCATCAAACAAGCCTCTGTTTCCAAGAGTCCCCAGGAGCCCGGCAGCGCTTCACGGGGCAGCGGCCCAGCCTCCCCTCACAAACCAAAAGGAAGCCCAGCGCCCTCCTGACCAGAAGGCGCCCTCACCAAGCCGAGGAAGAGCGCAGCCTATCTCGTACCTTGATGTCGATCTCCGAGTACATTTTGCGCAGGTCGTGCATCACACAGTCAAGGTAGAGCTCGCCCGTGCCCAGGATCACGTGTTCCCCGGATTCTTCCACCTGGAGGGGCAAGATCAACATAAACTTCTCACACACACACACACACACACACCCGGGATGGCTGCAAAGTGGAGCAAGAAGCTGAAGAAGAAGAGGAAGAGTTTGGATTTATACCCCCCCCCTTTCTCTTCTGTATGTTGTGAACTCCAATGGTGATATGGCTGAAGCAGGGAAACAATTAGTCAGTCAAGACAGGAGCAGAAGTGGCGTAGTGGTTAAGAGAAGGTGCATTCTCATCTGGAGGAACTGGGTTTGATTCCCTGCTCTGCTGCCTGAGCTGTGGAGGCTTATCTGGGAAACTAAATTAGCCTGTGCACTACCACACATGCCAGCTGGGTGACCTTGGGCTAGTCACGGTTCTTCGGAGCTCTCTCAGCCCCACCCACCTCAAAGGTGTTTGTTGTGAGGGGGGAAGGGCAAGGAGATTGTCAGCCCCTTGGAGTCTCCATACAGGAGAGAAAGGGGGGATATAAATCCAAACTCTTCTTCCCTTCTTCTCCTTAACCAAAGACATTAGGAACAGATCTGCAACTTCCACACCTGAGCCAACTCCATGAGATCTGGCTGCTTTTCTGGCAATGCTGGAATGCCTTATGGCTGCATCTCCTTCTCATGCAGAAGGCAGGGAGGAGCACCAAGGGGCATCTTTCTCCCTGTTCCATAAGCAGGTGTGGGGGAATACACCTTTGCACAAGTCTGCCTGTTCAATGCCGTGAGCATAAGGTATATGTGCAACAAAGAGAAGAAAAGGCCATAACCCCCGCCCCATCCCAAAGAATTCACTTGTGTGGAGAACGTCTTCTGGCTCTTTGATTGATACCAGAAAGTTTTAGGGGCAGCATCTGAAACCACGCAGAGCGGCCAAAGAACACTGCGACCCTGGACTCTGCTCTCTGTCCATTCCCACGTTCTGCAGCCTTTCCATCTGACCCCGCCCGCCTCTGAAGCAATCCCGCACCTTGGTGGTGAGCGAAGGGTAGCTCTTGTTGACTTTCCGCAGGCCGTCCAGCATCTTGGGGAGCTCGGAAGGATTCACGGGCTCCACCGCTATCTTGATAACAGACGTGGTGTTGAACTTCAGGGGACGGAAGATCTGAGCCTGAAAAGGAACGCCCCACAGCCGCGTCAACAGCCTAACCTTTGTCCAGGGCAGGGGTCTGCAACCTGCGGCTCTCCAGGTGTTCATGGACTACAAATCCCAATTGGCCATGCTGGCTGATGGGAATTGTAGTCCATGAACATCTGAACATCTGGAGAATTGCAGGTTGCAGACCCCTGAGGGGGATCTGAGGTGCAGCCAGTGGGTCCTCAGCAGGGACTCCCCCAATCACCTTATTTGTTAAGACAACTTTTCTCAGACTCTAGGGCAGCCCTTCCCCCATGGGGCAGGAAGCCTATCGCTACTGCGGTCAGGAACTGAGAAAGGTTTTCTGCCTCAGTGTAACAGACTTCCTTAGTCCAGACTCTGTGCCTTCCTCCCCTGCCAGTCTACACCCGAGTAGACTGAATGCCCTCCGGCACGGGCCCCTCCCTGATGCAGCCAGGATTTGTTGGGAGGACAAAAGGGGGAGGGACAGAAGAATGTCTGCAGCCTCACTGCTTCACCATCAAAACACACTCCTGGGATAGCCCAGAGGGGAAAATTTAACATAATTAAACAAAAGTGACCCCGTCCGTTGGCTGGGCGATTGTGAGCTTTGGGTAGATCGTCAAACATTCTGATGGGACTGGGAGGCGGGGAGGGAGGGAGATGGGAAGTCGACTGTGTAAGAGCATCAATCCATCGGGTGCCGCTTCTGGTTGCCCTCCCAGGACACGAACACACACGGCCACTCCAACACCTGCTCCCTCGAGACGCAAGGCAGAAAGTCTGCTGGCTACTCTACCTCTTCGTTGCCCCTGGGTTCGGTGACGGTGGCCGTCTTCACGATAGGTTGGTCCACCCCCTCGATGAGCACCCAGTTGCCAGCAGGGACTCTGTTGACCTCTATGTGGTACCTGAATAAGACACCCGAGGCAAGAAACTGATGACTGCTATGACGGTGCTTTAAGAACATAAGAACACAAGAAAGAGCCTGCTGGATCAGACCAGAGTCCACCTAGTCCAGCACTCTGCTACTCGCAGTGGCCCACCAGGTGCCTTTGGGTGCTCACAGGCAGGGTGTGAAAGCAAGGGCCTTCTGCTGCTGCTGCTCCAGAGCACCTGGTCTGCTAGAGTTTTCCCTATTATTATTATTATTATTATTTATTATATTTATTATATTTATAAGCAGCCACTCCCGAATTTCAGGAGGCGGTGAGCAACTGAACTAATAGAGCATAACAGTAAAATCAGCGATATCAACTATAAAATCAATTAGGAACAGCTCTATATATTAAAACCCAACCCCATTAAAAGCAGCGTTCTAACATCAAACATATCGATGGCGTCTCTCTAATCAGTCCCCTGAAAAGGAAAAGGGAAGGAAAGGGCGGTAGGTCCACAGATGTTATGGAGAAAGCGGGGAGGGGGGGGGGAACCATCAGCGGCCGGACCCCTCAAAGGCCCGGTGGAACAGCTCTGTCTTGCAGGCCCTGCGGAAATCATTTAGATCCCGCATGGAACCAGCGTGCTTAAGGGACAGAGCGTTCCACCAGGCAGGGGCCAGAGCTGTAAAAGCTCTGGCCCGGGTGGAGGCCAGCCGCGTCATCGAGGGACCAGGGATCACCAGTAAGTTGGCCTCTGCTGACGCGGGGGCGAGGGGGATTAGGGCATTATGGGAGACAAGACAGAAAGGAAACTCTTGGTTTTAAGGCAGCAGAAGCTACAGCCCCTCTGCTGAGGCAACTGAACATTTGCTGGCATGTGAAAGCAGAGAAACAAAGGACTTCACAGGGGGTTCCATTATTTATTTCCCACCTTCCTCCCCTTACGGGGGCCAAAAGCAGCTTGAGGCATTCTCCTCTCCTCCATGTTATCTCTACATCAACACTGTGAGGCAGGTTAGGCTGAGAGGGTGTGAACGGCTCAGGGCCATCCAGGGGGACATGTGAGGGTTTGAACCTGGACTGTCTGATACTCTCATCCACTATCCCATAGGCCAGCAACCGAAAAAAGTGTTCTGCCCTTGTGTGGCAGTCTGTGGCAGATGTGGTCCATGGCAGATGTTCATGGACCACAAATCCCATCAGCCCCTGCTGGGATTGGCCATGCTGGCAGGGGCTGATGGGATTTGTAGTCCATGAACATCTGGAGAGACGCAGGTTGCAGACCCCTGTCCGAGACTGTAGGAGGCTTCAGTGTGGTACCCACAGGCACTGTGGTACATATCAACACCTGTCCTGGTGCTTGCCAAACGTTCTTAAGAAAGTGAGTGGAGCTACGAGGGGCTATTGGAGATTTGATTGGCTGTGCAGATTTTTAAAAGGGCTGCTTTGGCAGCAGCTACCACTGCAAGGATCTTTGCCTTCTGACTGAAAGGAAGCTGCGGCAGCCATTTTGTGGCAGCCATTTTGTGACCCCCACTGTGTCAGAATTGCAGAGGTACCCACAGGCTCATAAAGGTCATGGGTCCCTGCTGCAGTCAATAAATCCCCCGTCTACACTCACTAATTCAACTCTATCACCCACGGCCTCTGCCAAGAGAAGACTACCAAAGGTCTCAGGGTAGAGCTGGCGTGCCCCTATTGGCTGCTGGGAAAGAGACTAAACAGACACCGGGTTATAAAAGAGCAGTCAGCGGACTGGAGAAGTTTCCTATGCATACACAAAGCTGTTTTGGCAAAGAAGCTACTGGCGTCGTGCACAAAATTCCACCTCTGAACATTTCAGTGAGAATAAACAGGCCCCTAGTCCTGAAGTCTGCAGAGTCAGATCTGGCAGCAAGTGAGCAGCAGTTGTCCTATCAGACTAAGACCTGGGACAGCCAGGATTACACTCCTGCCCAGCCACACAAGACTGCCAAGTGACCCTGGGCCTGCTGCAATCTCCCAGCCACAAAGTTGTTAGCGCAGGGATACACTGGAGGAGGGAAGAGTTGCAGGGCAGGTCCAACCAGGAAGAAAAGTAGGACATAAATAATTTCACAAGCAATGTTTCAACACTCAGGAGAGAAGGACCAGGAGCCCCAAGGACGATTTCCGGCATCCTGCCTGACTCTGCAATTCTCCCCAAGGGCAGCAGATGGATTCATTGATGGATTGATTGGTTGATTGATATATTCAATGAACTTTGCAAAGAAGTCACGTTTCTGTCAAATGGAGCTCAGAGGTGTGTATCTGGCTTCTGCCAAACTGGAAAAGGCCACAAATGCCTTTTCAGCTTTTTACCAGCTGAAAAGGGGCCCTTTAAACAGAGCTAAAAAAAGCCCCCCCCCCCCCCCCCCCCAAATTGGCCTTTTCTGGACTGCTGCAGCTACTGTTAAATTTATTGCCTACAGAAGCAATAAATAAAGTAAAACTGAAATTAAAAAACCAAAACATTCTGCCCATTTGTGAGCCTCTCTGTGGGGTTTTGGGGAGGCTGTTTTGAAAGGTACAAGGTACCAAACCCGCAGAGTAGCTATTGGTGACTCTCCTTACAAGAACCCCCGAGTTTGGTGAAGATTGGGTCAGGGGGTCCAATTTTATTAGCCCTCATTTTCCCCTCCATTTGGGAACAAATGCACTTGGCCCCCTGACCCATCTTTACCAAACTTGGGGTTTCTTGTAAGGAGAGTCACCAGCGGGAAAGATTCTCCACAGGGTATAACGGAGCTAAAAATTCAGAATTCCTTTTAAAAAGCTGGGGAAAAGCCCTATACTGGTATGATGAGTTGTGGCGTAGGAGGTTAAGAGCTCATGTATCTAATCTGGAGGAACTGGGTTTGATTCCCTGCTCTGCCACTTGAACTGTGGAGGCTTATCTGGGGAATTCAGATTAGCCTGTACACTCCCACACATGCCAGCTGGGTGACCTTGGGCTAGTCACAGTTCTTCTGAGCTCTCTCAGCCCCACCTACCTCACAGGGTGTTTGTTGTGAGGGGGGAAGGGCAAGGAGATTGTAAGCCCCTTTGAGTCTCCTGCAGGAGAGAAAGGGGGGATATAAATCCAAACTCTTCTCTCTCTTCTTTTTTTCAGAAATCCCAAACATGTTGAGGTCTAATATACCCCAATCCCCCCCCCCCAATCTTTTTTGGGGTGGTGGTGAACACTTTTAATGGAGCCTAGGAAATTACCATAGACTGCCCTTTCACGGCTATCACACAGCACAGGCTGAAGCCACTCCCTGGTCAAGGGAACTTTTCTCCCATGGAAGCCATTTTTTGACCCAAGGAAGCACCATTTAAGTTTGAGGAGGGCTCTGGGGGCTGAGAAAGGATTCAGATCTTGCTGAGTGGAGAGGCAGGATACATGCCACAGCCCCCGGGTGGGCGAGCCAACCCAGAAGCAACTGCTGAGCATTTCAGACACAACTATACCTTTGCTCTTACTGGAAACCCTTCAAATTCAAGAGGCTGCAGAGGAAGTCCACTGCCCTCTGCAAGTGCAACCCCCATGCTCAGAATGGGTTGACCCAGAAAGGGGTGGAGACTCAAAGCAGCAAGAGGCTGCAGAGCTCATGTAGTTTGGAGGAGACAAGGCTACCAGATTCGGACCTTGATTGGTATAAGCCCTTAACACCTTGTTAAGGTAACTGCAATGTTGTTGGGAACAACTGGGAAGGTAGTTGTTTATTTTTGCGATGTTATAAATGTTGGAGTTTATTGTTTCAGGGTTTTTTGTGTTTGTAATGGGTGAGAGTTCTCCTGGAAACCTTCATCATGTTGAATCCTGTTCACCCAGCCCTTGGAGTCTTCAGCAGCCAACCCACTTGCAAAGAAGAATTGGACTTGGCAATATCAGAAGACTGTAACTAGAAGGACTTAAAATGCAACCTGAACAGGACCTTGAAGTGTGATGTTAAATGTTGATGTTATATGTTAAGAAAGTAAACCATTTTGTTTTTAAAAATTGTTGTTGCAAACTCATTCCAAGTTCTGCCCCACAGAACCCACAAGCTGAGGTTACACAAGCTCTGCTCATTACAAGAGCTGCAAGGTCTCTCCATCAGTGTGCATACTGCAACCCCCCCCCCCAAACTCCTGCAGAGCTTTGCTCCTCCCTCCAAAACTTCAGACCTCCACCCCCCCTGACACCTGCACACTGCCCTCCGAAACTCCCCAAGGAATGACAAGGGTCCGACCATTTTGGTCTCCCAAACTTCCCAAGTAACACTGGTTGGGGTTAGACCCAGAGGTTTGACTCCACTAACAGTGGGCTCTTCCTCTAATGGACGCTGCCTCTTCCACAGGCTTTACCGTTGGCAAAATGGAACCTTTGGATCCAACCCATCAAGACACAGGAATATCCGTGTAGGACTGTTTTTGGCACAAGCTAGTGTCTTCCGGACTGTTTGTCGGGTACTCGGAGGCTGCTCAGAGACAGACCGTGGGCACAGGCAAGCTGTGAAGGGACAGAAGTCCAGAGAAAAGGTTCCAGGGGCCAGAGGAAAAGCCCCACGGTCCTTGACCACAGGCGGCCCCTCTCCGAATTCGCCTCACACTCCTATCTGCTTGCAAGTGTCACTCTCAAATGCAACAGAGTCCACAGGGTGTGCCCAACCGCATGTTGCAGTTATAACACCATACGTGCAGAAGGCGAATGCTGTTACTGTTCTGTTCCCCAAGCAAAACTGTTTCTGGTACCCTGTGCCTGGCCAGAACAGAGTGGGAGAGTCACAAGCAAGGTTTAACAGTTCAAATAAAAGGTTTAATGTTTAGAAGAATGGAGCCCCTAACTCCTCCCGGGGTCTACTTAAAATAAAGTACTTGCTTGACTGGACAGTACAAGTTGTAGACTTTTGTTCTTTTCTTGACTGCTTCCAGGAAAGTTCACATCTTTAAGTTCTCTGAGTCTTTATCTGGCTGCTATTCTCTGTAAACCTCAACTTTGTGCTCTCTGTAACCTCTGACGTGGCAAAATACTGCTGCCTCCTGACTCCTTGGGTACCTGTTCTGAACTGAACCGAGTTAAACAGGGGCATTGCTGGGAGGTAACAGAAAGACTGCCTCTTGGGAAACTTCTTAAAGGGACAGGGGCTAACTAAAATCCCCTCCCTTTGGAGACTACACAGAGGACTAAACTATGGGAAACTGAAACTTAACAATGAAAATAACAAAGGCTTCTGTGGGGGCATGACAGTTACCTTAGAGAAGCCCCTCCTAGCAACACCCACCTGGCCACTGAGATCCAAAGGCGTCCTGTTCTGAACTGAACCGAGTTAAACAGGGGCATTGCTGGGAGGTAACAGAAAGACTGCCTCTTGGGAAACTTCTTAAAGGGACAGGGGCTAACTAAAATCTCCTCCCTTTGGAGACTACACAGAGGACTAAACTATGGGAAACTGAAACTTAACAATGAAAATAACAAAGGCTTCTGTGGGGGCATGACAGTTACCTTAGAGAAGCCCCTCCTAGCAACACCCACCTGGCCACTGAGATCCAAAGGCGTCCTACGCTGCAGATCTGTGAATCCTCTTCATCTTCCAGGGTGTAGTTTTCTCCAAGGACTTTGACCGGCTGCCCTGCGTGGATGGTCCCGCTCAGCACCCTGCCGAACGCATGGAACTGGACCCCGTCGTCTGTGCTGTACATCTTTGTGGTGTGGCACATGAGCGGGCCCTGTCCCGACAAAAGGATGGGGAGCAAACACTCGGCATGTCAACAGCAGCTAGAACACGCGGCTGGGTTGGAACCAGCCTGTCAAACACTTTTGGCAACAACAGCCCTAGTTTCGAGGAAAACGGCAATCTTGCAAAACGTATTTGTGGGACTCTGGCTGATGGCAAGTGGCTTCCAGATCTGGGAGCTGCTATCAGTCCCCAGATGAGAGCTACTGGCCTGCATGCTCATGAAGAAGAAGAAGAAGAAGAAGAAGAAGAGGAGGAGGAGGAGGAGGAGGAGGAGTTTGGATTGATATCCCCCCTTTCTCTCCTGCAGGAGACTCAAAGGGGCTGACAATCTCCTTGCCCTTCCCCCCTCACAACAAACACCCTGTGAGGTGGGTGGGGCTGAGAGAGCTCCGAGAAGCTGTGACTAGCCCAAGGTCACCCAGCTGGCGTGTGTGGGGAAGTGCACAAGAGCTGATCCTGAATTTCCCCAGATGAAGCCCCTCCACAGCTCCAGGCGGCAAGAGCTGGGGACAGGAAATCAAACCTGGTTCCTCCAGATTAGATACATGAGCTCTTAACCTCCTACGCACTGCTGCTGACAGGAAGATTGTGAGATCCCAACATGCAGCTAGAGTTATAACTTCACCTGGGTGCATGAACTCCACACCAAAAGGATGCCCGGGGCCCTGGAAGATTGGCAGGCAGGGATGTAAGGCCAGGCGGACTGAACGGGGCAGGCGTGGTGGGGGGAGAGATACAAGGAAGACCTTTGGAATCCTCTCCATCACCTTCTAACTACACTTTGCCTGTGTGTGTGGGCAAAGCAAGGAAGGAGGCACAGAGCTCTTGTTACCTGCAAATTCTCCTAAAGAAAGCAGCCAAAATTGTGGCTCTGCAGGGGCCTGCAACCCAGGAGGGGGAACTCTGCACTCTATCCCAGCCCGAGTCTGGCCGGAAATCCCAAGCAGCGGGGCTTAGAAAGACAGGCCCATTGAGGCTCCCAGGACTGAGCTAAGTGGGCATTTGGCCGACCCCCCCAAAAGGAAACTCATGTGCCCGAGGCCGGTTGCTCGATGTCTCTGACTTCTTCAGGACAATACTTTTTTATAAGAGGCTGAGAACAGCAGGTGTGATAGTGTAATGCGTATGCATGATCTGAGAGGATAACTGAAGGTGAAACAACCCAGCAGAGAGATCCCAGATGGGTTGTACACACAAATCACTTAGCCCATTGAGGGAGGAATACATCAGGGGCACACATGAGCAGAGTCCCAGTCAGAAAAGGACCACCATGAAGATTGGGAGGCTGAACCCACATCCCTAAGCCATAAAGTCCCAGCAGGAACTGCATTCCCTTCACGTCCGGGGAATTAGCTTTCTGCATCTCATGGCCTCTCTCCCAGGTCAGGTGAAGAGCTCCTCCTGTAGGTGTAGGTGTGGTCAATTTTTTGGTCTTGAAACCTGCTTTTGGGGAGAGGATGTGCTGCTGCAGCACATGTCCACAAAAGAAACCTGGGGGAGACTGACGTCAAGAGAGGGGAAGGCGATTGAGAGGTAGTTATTGAATTACATTTTTGAACCGCCCTCCCCGAGAAGAGGCTCAGGGCGATTTAGTACATCACATATATAATACATTTACTGCCCTGGCCCCTGCTTACAGTGGAGATGCTCTTCCTACAGCAGTTGAGAGGCCCTCTCTTGGGACAACAGGAGAGTTCTGCAGGGTCTCACCCAAAACCTCGCGTTGTTCCACTTTGGGAGCTTTTAGGAGGCGACATGAGCTCCTGAGATCCTAAAATCCGTGCATCCCCTCTTTGCACTGGCTATCCTATTGGACCAATCTGCCCAACCCACTCCCTCCCAGAGGTTTGATCACTGGGGCTGGAGTGCGAATGTGCTTCTACTTTTGACCAGTGGTATTTATTAGAAGGCTACTGCTGCTGCTATAGTTTTAAGGTTTTGTATATTTTAAAGTGGGAGACTATTCCAATGGAGTTGTTTTATTGTATTCCCTATTTGTTGTACACGCACTGAGCCCACTCTATAGGGGAGTAGAAGTGGGTTTATCAGCTTTCGAATAAATAAATAAATAATATCACAATAAAACCAGTATAAAACTATGAGTTTGTAACACAACATATTAATACAACAGCGGATGGAGCCAAACCTCCGATAATCAAGAGACGGCTTCCACACAGCCCTGCCTGAATCCCTGCATGCAGGGGGGGGCTCTACCTGCTCCACCACCAAAGTGCTGGCTGCAGGCCTGCTCCAGGCTCACCTGTTGCAAACCAAACTCTGGAGCCCTACAGGAATCCACGGGCCCAGACTCCTGGAGAAGCGGTGCAAGGAACAGGAAGGCAACAGTGACAATGCAGTGCTACAGTCTTCTTCAGGAAGCTCCTCACTCCCCCACTTACACAGGTGAGGAATGTCTGCGAGTGACCAATTAGCATCCTAGCTGAGCAAACGCTTGAACTCAGATCTCCCCTGGAATAATCTGGACCCCCCCCCACCCGCCCCCATGAGATCACACTCTTCCTCCCTGGCAAATCTGCCTACCATAGATGCTGCTTCTTAATTCTACTGTCACAACTATTACACCCATGCGTACTCCAACTCACTAGGTGAGTATCATTTTAACGTTATCTTACTATCTGGAAATATGCCAAAAATGTTTTAGTAGTACACCGTCCGGTATGGCTATGAAAACCTCTAGATTAGGTTTTTATTTACGACAGAATCCTTTGTCAAAAAACCAATCTGAAATGTACTGCAAATACAAGTGTCAATGCATATAAAGAGTCTATCCTAATCCCTTTCATTTCATATAATGAATTAAACAAAAGGCAAAGAGCAGTTAGATAGACTTTATATATGCTATACTATTGATCTGAACCCCTAATTAACTGCAACAGAACTATCTGGGACCTACAATCCTTACAATGACCCTATTTGTCCTATTGACCCACAATCTGTGACTCAAATGATACTCACCCTGAGTGGGTTGAATCTTAGGTACACAGGTGTAATATTATGACAGTACCTGTTAACTACACCTAGCCTTGAGTTGAAGTTATGGTGAAGCTGTGGTCTAGGGTTCCATGCAACCCAGGCGAGAGCAGTGACTGCTCAGGCACTTTCCTCAAACCTGTTCCAGACTCAGGCTGGCTGCTGGGTTGAGCCACATGGCATTTCGAGGCCCAGCAGCCACTGGCGAGGCCCAAGGGAGAGAGCAACAGGAGACTCCCACCCTGTGGAGACTCCCAAAAAACTGCTTGCAGGCGAGCACTCAGGAGAGAGAGCCGGATGTTGAAGCTTGAAGCTCCTCTTTGAGGGTCAGGTAGGATCCCCAGTTTAGTCCAGAGAGTCCTGGGAGGAGGAAGTGTCGACCAACCCACCACCTGCTTGAGGAAGAGAGAGAGGAGGACTCCATAAAAGCTCTCGATGCCACAAAAACATATCTAGATATCAGGCAGGGGCATCCCACTGGAACATCTGAATTTGACTCACAACCCACAAGGAACACCCTCCTCCAATATTCTCTCCCGTGTGGAAAGTTCCCAGCACAGACATTCCCACCGGCCACAATTATTCTCTCTTTCTGCTGCAGAATCTGTAGCCCGGATCCTATTGCGTCCCTTTTGCAGGGAAGCCTGTAAGAACCTGACACATCACAAAGTCTCTGCACGTCGAAACATATTCCAGCTATTCACTAAGCTCGGTCTCTGCTCTGTTATAGCCAGAGGGAACCAAAACCTATTTTTGAAGAATATGTCATTAGGCCTGATCTGCTGTTGCCAACCCATAGCATGCTGCATTGTTGTAGCCAGCATTTTTTGAGAATACACTTGTGTGTGTTGAAGTTTTACGAGAAGCAATGAAATCTATCAGTAACACAATAAAACAAACACTGTTCGCACACAGAGGAGATCCAGGAAGACCGGCTGCTTTCTGAAACAGACTGATAAAGAGTCTCTTTAACGTAAAAAGAAACCAGACCCCACCAGGCTATCTGATCAGCAGCCACAATGTAAAGGGGCCCAGAAATCCTCAAGGGGGGGTGGGTGGGACAGAGCATTACCACTGAGCCAAGATCTTGTGTAGAAGCTGACTCGAGGAATGAACTTTCCACAAAGCTGCTGCACAGGAACTGCTGGTTGGAGCCTTCTTAGTGAACTTCCTCCTGGGGGGGGGGGGGAAAGAAGAGCAAGCATAAAGTTGTGTGTGGGTGGGTATGAAAAAATCAGGCCTTGTGATCAGGCCTTTCAGGGTGGCTAGATCAGGACACTCAAGAGTTCCTATCCTAAATTTTTCTCTCTTTCTCACAATACTAGAACCAGGGGGCACACGTTGAAAATGCTGGGGGGGAAGAATTCGAGGACTAATAAAAGGAAACACTTCTTCACACGACGTGTGATTGGTGTTTGGAATATGCTGCCACAGGAGGTGGTGATGATGGCCACTCACCTGGATAGCTTTAAAAAGGGCTTGGACAGATTTATGGAGGAGAAGTCAATCTATGGCTACCAATCTTGATCCTCCTTGATCTCAGATTGCAAATGCCTTAGCAGACCAGGTGCTCAGGAGCAGCAGCAGCAGCAGAAGGCCATTGGTTTCACCTCCTGCATGTGAGCTCCCAAAGGCACCTGGTGAGCCATTGCAAGTAGCAGCGAGCTGGACTAGATGGACTCTGGTCTGATCCAGCAGGCTTGTTCTTATGTTCTTATCCAAAGTATTACAAGTTCCACTGCACTGCGCCAGTGCCTCCTCCCCAAAACATGAGGACTACAGAATTGAGGAAATGCGAGAAGAAGACACAGGGGCCCTCGGCAGAGCTCCAGATGCCAGAAGGGCTGAGGGTGGTTCAGCCATGTAGTCGCATCTATCCATCTCTTTTCTTGGAATGGCTTTCTTGATTGTTTATGTTCAGCAGCTTGGGGTTGAGAAGCCTTTCTGGCTTGGCCCACTCGAGACACCCAGGCCATTTATTTATTTATTTAGACTTCTATCCTGTCCTGCCAAATAAGCCCCGTTCTGTAGTGCATCTGTCCTGTGTGTGTGGCACAGATGGCACATGGATGTGCCTGTGGTAGATGGGGATAGGCTGAGGTAGTGAACATAAGAACAAGCCAGCTGGATCAGACCAGAGTCCATCTAGTCTAGCTCCTGCTGTTTCGCAGTGATGCCCACCAGGTGCCTTTGAGAGCTCTGACAGGCGGGTAGGTGAAGCAATGGCCTGCTGCTGCTGCTGCTGCTGCTGCTGCTCCCGAGCACCTGGTCTGCTAAGGCATTTGCAATCTCAGATCAGGAGGATCAAGATTGGTAGCCGCCATCGAGCTTCTCATGAAATCTGTCCAAGCCCCTTTTAAAGCTAATCCAGGTTAGTGGCCATCCACCACCCTCCACCATGTAGCAGCATATTCAAACACCCATCACCGCGTTGCATTGAAGAGTGTTTTCCTTTTATTGAGTCCTAATTCTTCCCCAGCATTTTCAATGGATGCCCCCTGGTTCTAGTATTGTAGCGAGAAGCGAGGAAGAGAAAATTTCTCTCTGTCCCCATTTTATACCCATGCATAATTGTATAGACTTCAATCCTTATCCACCCTCAAAGGCGATCTCCTCTCAAAGGCTAAAAAAAGTCCCCAGCATGCAGCCCTCCCCTAATAAGGAAGGTGCTCCAGTCCCTCAATCATCATCGTTGCCCTTCTCTGCACTTTTTCTATCTCTTCGATATCCTTTTTGAGATGTGGCGACCAGAACTGAGAGCGTTAGTGGAGAGCGTGTCTGCCATGGAGTAGGAGACTGTTCAATATGACCGCTTCATTTTATAGTCTGCCACTTGCGACTTTTAAGGGATAGCCAGAACCAGTCCAAGAGGAAGGAAGGAAGTATCTTAGCTTCTTCTCAATCTCTTAGCCCTCAGAATCGATAACTTGTTCACTTTTCATGGGGCCTGTGAACTCTGGCTGCAACAGAAAGACTACCGAGGGGACCAAGGAGCAAAAAAACACAGCCAAAGAGAGTTGTTCCTTACGTTTTTGGGTTGAAGTAGATATCTCCCCAAGCACTACTGGCTCGCCATGAAGCTCACTCAGTAATTATTCATGTCTCCTGCACAATGCCCCAAAAGAAAGAGATGTAGGCTTTGTGCAAAGCCTATCGTTTCACAGAGATGTTTCAACTAGTGGCAGCATATCTTGAGGACGATCCGGCTGACAGCTCTGCAGCTTCGGCTACTCATGGTGCCTTTTGACGAAGTGCAATTGATGTCTCACGCAGACTGTCATTATGCCCCACCTTTACCTTGATGTAAGTCAGAGCAAAGCTTGCTGTGGTTCCCCGAAAATGAGAACAGAGACGCCCTATATTAATTTTTTGCACCAAAAGATGCATTGGGGACTTATTTTTGAATTAGGGCTTGTATTTTAGAAATTCATTAAATACAATTCATTAAAAGGCGGGCTCTCGGCAGCCCAGTGCTTCCCAAATCAGGTGTGATGCCAACTGCCATCCCTCATTGGCAGGGGAGCCCCCCCTGCTGGATCACACCTCATCCTGATCTGTAACAACCCGGGTAGAGACTTATTTTTGGAGTAAGGCCTTATATTTTAAAGCCTCCTCCAAAAAGCCTGAAAAATCATGATAGGACTTGTTTTCAGGGAAACACAGTACATATTTTTCCTCATTCCCATTAGCTTAGACTGAGCCCCAGCTCACCCAGCAAGCTTCCGCAGCACAGTAGTAGAAGAAGAACAGTTTGGATTTATATCCCCCCCTTTCTCTCCTGCAGGACAATCTCCTGACAATCTTGCCCTTGCCAGCCCGCTCACAACCAAACACCCTGGCAGAGGTGGGTGGGAGGCTGAAAACTCTGTGAGAAGCTGTGACTAGCCAGGAAGGTCACCCAGCTGGCGTGTGTGGGGAGTGTACAGGCTAATCCTGAATTCCACAGACAAAGAGCCTCCACCCAGCTCAGGAAGCAGAGCAGGGGAATCCAAACCCAGGTTCACCCTCCAGATTCAGATACCCACACAGAGGCTCTTAACCTCCCTCGCCTCCCTATACCCACCTCCTACACCACTGCAGTACAGATTTTTAACTGGGTCACTTCCTGATCCTAACCTGACACTCATCTAGCCAGTATACCACAGTGGCTCTCAATTCCCTTTCATCTCAGCCAGCCAAAGCTGGACCTGTCCTGAATGTTGTCTAACGCTGAAAGCCAAAAGGAAGGTTAGAGGTTCCTTTGGTTTGAGAACAAGGAGGAGATTCTGTCACATCTGGGCCGCCCTGCCCGTCTCCTGTTCGTTCCCCAGCTCGGCACTGCTGCCCTTCCCACCCAAGGGCTGCTGATGATGCCCGCTGTCCCATCGCCCCTGTCCTGTCTTGCCTGTCCTCCCCCACCTCCATTTGCCTCCTCTTCCCCAGGGAGTCCTCCTTCCCTCCTCTGCCTCAGGGAGCAAGCGGAGCTCTTGGTGTCGTGTCTCTGCGCCTCGTCAGTGGTGCAGGGGCCCCCACAGGGGTTGCAACAGCCTGGTGGCGGGTGAGGGGATGTCTGGCGTGGCACGCCTGGGAGTAGAGGCCTGGTGGCAGCGCCCACAGCCGTCGCAGGAAGGCTTTTTTGTTTTTTTCCCCATAAGGAAATAAAAAAGGGAAAAAACCCCCTCTGCTAAAGAAGTCTACTTTGGAAGCTAGTTCTGAAAGCCCACGCTGGGCTTTTCACAAGAGGGAACAGATTGCCTTCCAAAAACAGCCAGCTTCCGTTACTTTAAAAAGATGTCCCAGCAAAGAGAGAGCAAGACCTTCCTCGTAACCTCCACTCAGAAACAGCTGAGCCTCTTCCCCATGAACACAGGCCTGGCACCGAGAGGCAGGCGCTCACATATTTCAAACCGCACAGCTTTGTACAAAGCGGAGCACAGCACACACAGCGGCAGAGAGGCCATATCCCTTTCCCTCTTTCATTTCTCTAATTCACTAGTCCTTATCGTTCAGGTTTGGAAGTGTGATTGTAGGAGCCTCATGACCTTGTGCCAGCCCCAGTCCATTTACTCAGCAGAGCAGTACAGGCCTCTGTGCATGGTCAGAGGAACTTAATCCCCTTGCCACAGGGCCAGGTTCTGGCAAGGATCCGGAAGGTCCTGGACCCTCATCTAATTCAGCCCATTCTCAGAACACATTCAGTCCTGACTTGTCAGCATCTCAAACATTTGCTGCAGGAATGTGAAAGAGCACAGCTACTCCAAGATGACCCCTGCAAGACTGTTGCCAAGGGGAAAGTGAGGTGCTGCCCCCTTCCATCACACATTACCCCACCCTTTCTCCGAGGAGCGCAGGGCAGCTACAGGCCCATAAGGGATCGTGGTCGGGCCAGTAAGGAGGGAAGACCGATGAATGAGAAAGAGCCCTGAGTCGTGTAATGTCTTCCTCTTCCCTCTGCAAATACCAGCCTGGCACGAGGAAGGGATGGGTACCTCACAAGGGCACACCTTCGTTTTTCAGCACAGAAGAGAATGGCAACCGTTCACTTCTAGTGGGAAGGTAAAAGGGACATTGTGAGCGGGGGAGTTAATCTGGCAGCCCCAGCTGCTACGAATTAAAGTTGCTCTCCGTTCGCATAGCCCAGGGGTAGGGAACCTGCGGCTCTCCAGATGTTCAGGAACTACAATTCCCATCAGCCCCTGTCAGCATGGCCAATTGGCCATGCTGGCAGGGGCTGATGGGAATTGTAGTTCCTGAACATCCGGAGAGCCGCAGGTTCCCTACCCCTGGCATAGCCCATCCTTTCGGCAGGGCAGCCTGGCCCTGGGCTTCTCACTTTTATCCCCCTGGACTGGGGTGGACCCTTGGAAGTCAGCCTGACATCTCTACACGTAGGCACGGATGAAGCTCGGCACTGGGAAAACACGCAAAGCTTGATCCCACAATCTAGGACAGCTTTGCAAAAAGGCAGCCAAGGGCACCCCGACGTGCGCACAGAGTCTGGCCGATCCTTACCATACATGTCAGCGTAGATCTTGGCAAAGGAGCCCAGCGTGAAGCAGATGCTGTACTGAGAGCTGGCAAAACAGACGTTGCCCAGCAGCGGAGAAAGGATCAGGTTCTCATCCGTGGAATGCACGCTGCAAACAAGGAGGAAATTCTTCACATCCGATCGGCACACTTGGTTTTTGTTTAACGGAATAGAGGGTGGTTGGGTTTTTCTCCACAAATTACATACAGACCTACAACGCTCAGAGCCCTTCGGGGATTGAGCGGTATAAGAAAACTAATAAATAAATAATAATAATAATTAAGTCTGTGAGATTCAGTTGGCAGATTGATTGCTCTGAATTGTTAACAGATCAAGATAGATTTACTTTTGCAGGGCTAGGACCACATTCTGTGTTTATTTTTTCTTCCTGAATCGTAAGTTCTCTCCTTCCTTGATTGTCTCAAAGAACTGGATATTTAGATTTTGATCAGATGCTAGTTTACTTACATGTAATTAAGAAGAAGAAGAAGCAGAGATTGGATTTATATCCCACCTTTCTCTCCTGTGATTCAAAATGGCTTACAAGCTCCTTCCCCTTCCTCTCCCCACAACAGACACCCTGTGCGGTAGGGGGGGCTGAGAGAGTTCCAAAGAACTGTGACTAGCCCAAGGTCACTCATCAGGAATTTAGGAGTGTGGAAACACATCTGGTTCACCAGATGAGTCTCTGCCACTCAGGTGGAAGAGTGGGAAATCAAACCTGGTTCTCCAGATTAGAATCCACCTACTCTTAACCACGACGCCATGCTAGCCAGAGTCGACACAAGTCAATTGATCTAATGCTAACCCATCTTTTACTGAAGCACAGATGCAAAGAAAAGACAGTTAAACATTTACAATAAGAGATGGAGAAATAGCTTCTTTTAAAAAGCCTGAAGAGGATGTGTAGCTTTTTAATAATTACTTTCCAGATTAACAACAACAATGTGCATCAAACACATTAACATAAAGAACAAAATTCTGCCACAGCAGCACAACAACACACTGTTGCCGACATCAGAGGTTATTATGCATTTCTTGGCCTTTTAAGGACTATAATGAGGAATCTAGCATGGCTATTTGACCACAGATTTGGCTTCACTTGAAGAGGAAGGAGTCTGGCTCTGCAAAGGCGTGAATCAAATGTGCAAATTCCTCTGCAAATGTGAGGGAGCAAACACGTGGACACTGAACGTTCAGGGAAAGGTTACC
This sequence comes from Sphaerodactylus townsendi, assembly GCF_021028975.2. Classification (NCBI taxonomy): domain Eukaryota; kingdom Metazoa; phylum Chordata; class Lepidosauria; order Squamata; family Sphaerodactylidae; genus Sphaerodactylus; species Sphaerodactylus townsendi. The sequence continues at coordinate 1,033,888 of NC_059439.1, read as the reverse complement.
CATGGATTTTCCTTTATGCTCTCCAATCTTGCAGCTAACATGAGAGCAAGAACTCAACCTTCATGGGAAGCATTTTTATGTTTTTTTCTGAAACAAATCTGGTAACGAGGGTCTTAGATTGGACTGATACGTTCATAACGTTAGTTCCACATCTACTTAGTCAACAGACTTACCTACCTTCCACAAGGGGTTTCAACCCAAAAATTATCTTGATCAGCCAGAGGCGCAGCAAGGGAGAAAAGCACCCTGTGCACTGGAGCGTCCTCCCCCCGCCCCGGAACGTCCCCAAAGGGGCACGCGCCCAGTGTGTCGGCCCCCCCTTGGAGCTACGCCTCTGTGCTCAGCCCTTTTCTGGTTTCATCCTGTCCTGTCTTCCAGCTGGGACTTGGGATTCTTTCTCTCCTCATTTCCCCTGCCTCTTACTTACTGTGGTTGTACTTTCTCGCTCTTTGCACTTTTGCTTTGCTAGCAATGCCTTATCAGCTCAGAGACCTGTTGTAGTTCTACCGGTTGTGTGGAATGTAGGTTGTTTGGACCCCAGGGGAGGCAGCACAATCTCTGCACCGCGGGACTGGAGGGGTGCCGTCCTTCCTTGGGAACGGGTAGCCAGGGTGGTGTTGTGTGACACGGGGCGTGATGTGGAGTATAATGGAGGGCACTTTATTGCTCATGATTCTAGTTGTGGAACTGGAAGTCTAAATGCTTATTCCTGATGCACATTCAGAAAGGAGAAATCATCTGAACGCAGAGTCTCGTCACTGAACAATCCAGGGGCTGGACAGATCTTAGAGGAGTAAATTGTGCAGATCTTAGGAGCAAACTGTGCAGACTTTGAGGCAGCTCTTAGGAGCAAATTGTGGATCTCGCCCAACGAAGGATAGATTCCCCCTCCCCAGTTTGGAGGAATCTTTTCAACCCATTGTCGAAGGCTTTCACGGCCGGACTCAACTGGTTGTAGTGGGTTTTCTGGGCTGTGTGGCCGTGGTCTGGTGGATCTTGTTCCTAACATTTTGCCTGCATCTGAGGCCCCCAGATAGGGTTCATCATTTATTATTATTATTTCCTTCTATTTGATAGAAACTGATAACGTTTGGAAGATCGTCTGAGCAAGAGCCTTTTTGCTCTGGAATGCATACCATTTATCGTTATTGAACTTATGAATGAACTCATTTATGAATGAACTTATGTGAATCAATTGATTTCTTCTGGCCACTATATTCCAGGGATGGAGTCACTTTATGTTATACTAGCAATTCAATCTGTTATTGGTATTATTTGATTGTGTATTTCTTGTTATTATTGCATATTAATGCCTTATAAGTGCTTTTGCACTATACTTTATAGTGATAATTTCATTTACATCAGTGGTTCCCAAACTTATTTGGCCTACCGCCCCCTTTCCAGAAAAAATATTACTTAGCGCCCCCTGGAAATTAATTTTTTAAAATTTTAATAGTAATTAAACAGAAAGATATATGTATTAATGTTTCTACCTGTGGCCATCACCGCCCCCCTGGATTGCTGCAGCACCCACCAGGAGGCAGTGGCGCCCACTTTGGGAATCACTGATTTACATGTTCATAAATATTGAGTTGCCAGAGCCTAGTGTGTGCCATGTTGCATTGTCCTCCCGGTCTTTACCGACACACACAATCTTAATCTTCAGAGGTGTATCACAGAGGGAAGTCTGTTTCCCTTTCAGGAAACTTTCCCTTCTTACTGGACACAGTGTGAAACAGACTTCCCTCTGTGATACACCTCTGAAGATGCCAGCCACAGCTGCAGGCGAAATGTTAGGAACAAGATCCACCAGACCACGGCCACACAGCCCGGAAAACCCACCAGAACCACTTTTCAACACAGTTCACAAGCCTTGAAAAATGCTTTAAGAAGAGTACCTGATCAAGCCGTTGACTTCATCCACGATGTGCCGCAACTTGTAGTAGGCATCAGTGGGGGGCAGCTTCAGCTCCAGGATCAGCCGGTCGACCTTGTTGATGCAGACGGTCACCGCCAGCTTCTCCTGCACGGCGTGCTTGATCAGCCTCTCCGTGTTGAGCATGACCTGCAGGGAAGGCCCAGCAGAAGCCCAGGCGGGACAAGAGTTGAGGATCAAACAGGGGTCGTTTCCCCATCGGAGGGAACGGCCTGCAAGGCGAGCAGCACATGACAAGCAACAAACAAACCTTCTTCTGAAAGTGGGCTCAATGCAACACCTGCCCCACCCAATAGCTGAACAGACAGATATATTTATTACGGCCTTTAGGCCAGCCAATAGTTTAAGAACTAGCCTGCTGGATCAGACCAGAGTCCATCTAGTCCAGCACTCTGCTACTCGCAGTGGCCCATCAGGTGCCTTTGGGAGCTCACATGCAGGTGAAAGCAATGGCCTTCTGCTGCTGCTGCTCCCGAGCACCGAGTTTACGATCAGAATACATGTGAATACATAGCATTCCATTTATACAAAAATATAATATAAATTGTAAAATCCATTCTAAAATCTATTGATAAATAACATTAACTTCAGGCATTATTACAGTCCTCGTCACACAGTACAGCTCTTTGTCTTAATAAGGGACTACTCTTGTTGTGTACCAGTATACAAAATTTAGCTACCTTCTGTGAAATGGCGGAAACACGATCTTCTAATAGTATTCTTACAGAATTTGTATCTGAGTTATCTATGAATGGATGTACATGACGGGTTAACAATGGCTGGGTTAACAGCTCCCTTTCACCTTCATGTAACTTGCAATGCAGTAAGATATGTGACACTGAGTCTACTTCCCGTGAGCCGCACACACAGGCTCTCCTGTGCCTTGGAATATTTAGGAATGGTCCCATCAGATTAGCTGACAGGAAGGCATCAAAGCGAGCCCTAGAAAAAGCCCATCGGCTTCTTAAGACGAGCAGCACTTGACAAGCAACAAACAAACCTTCTTCTGAAAGTGTGCTCAACGCAACACCTGCCCCACCCAATAGCTGAACAGACATAAAAGCTCGTTGTCGCACAGAGAAACCGAGGCACAAAGAGGGAGTTACTAGATGGGATATTCTGACAGGAAGAGGTGTGATAAGCACGGGGCAGGGAACTCTTATTTCCCCACTGAGGTCTGCTCCCCTCAACCAGGCGCAATCTTCCCTTCCTCCCAGCCTTTGGGTCTTTTTACTTTTTAGCCCATAAGTCACACATGACATGGGGGTTTTTATCTGTATTTTGTTAACTGTTTTAATCTGTATATTTGTAATATCTGTAAATTTTATGATTTTAATTCTTTTGGATCTTGCTGGTCAATGACCGTAAATAAACTATGTATGTATGACATGGGGGTTTCAAAGCAAGAGACCTTCGGAGGGGGTTTGCTGCTGCCAGCCAGTGAATCAGACCCTGGTTTTCCTTGGGAGGTCTCCCATCCAAATTCTAACCGGGATCGATCTGCTTAGCCATTGAGATCTGAAGAGATCAAGCTGGCCTGAACTATCCACGCCAGGTCATTTGCGGCTACGGAAACCCAAAGTGATCCCACTCCAAATTAGCAGAGCATTCTGGTTTCAGAGTCTAGTCCCTGGCTTCCATTCCCAGTTCTTGCTTTGAACAGGACAACTTTCTTCAACCCTCTGGACTGCTCCAAACGTTCACTTCCTCTTGTGTGAAGAAGGCAAAAGAGGGAGGCACTCACCCCCTCGGCAGCATCGATGAAAAGCACCACGCCGTCAGAAATGCGCAGACCGGCCGTGACTTCATCAGAGAAGTTGACGTGACCTTCAGAGAGCGAAACACAACCACCCAGAGTGGAACATCAAGGCAAGCAGGGAAGCGGGGGAACCAGAGCGTGACAAACCAGCCCTGCTTCGATCGGTTGCGGTTCACAAGCTCCGGATGTGGGAAGCCAAAGGCCCTTTTTTGCACCCGGCAACGGCACGGCTGGCAGCGCCGAAGCACCCGGCTGACTTTCAAACACACGACAACTTCGCCACAACAGTTCTGCACAGTTTTTCAAACCAGAGGGGGCGTGTATTTGAAGCAGGAGTTAGCTGTGTTTTCAAATCATTCCTCCCCCCCCAACAAAAACACGATTCCAAATGTGAACGTTGTAAGATACACAGAGAATTCAAGAGAACGAGCTTCCCGTGTTGGGGACCAGGGCCCAACCCTGACCAGAATCCTGCGGGTTGTCCACAGTTTTTCATAGTGACTGGCAGATGATACTGGTGGCTGCACTCTGCACGTGCTCAAATGAGCTGTGGCTTGGACCCAAAAGACATTTCAAGACAGAAAGGATCTTTGCCTGTGGAGCATGACTTTCTGACCCCGCCCCCCGCAGTCCAAACTGTCCTTACTCCCAATGTCAGGGGACCAAGGACTCCCAGGAAACAACTGGCAAAATTGGCAAAAAACTGAACACCTGGACTCCCAAATTCTCTCTGGCATCCAAGCCTCTGGGTTGTTGTTTTTTTAATTTCAAATGTGCATTCTGGGATTGAGCAGAAGCCCCGAGCCCCAGCCAACAGCAACGGGAAGGTGGAAGGCCCTCCTCTTGAGGGATGTTGATCAGGGAACTAGCGAATGGTTGCAGGAGCCTAAAGAGGGGCAGCTGCATGGATGCACAGCTCAGCAAACCCATGTGTGGACAGACAGGGACGACAAGACTGCAGCAGGCAGGAAAGCCCTTGCAGAGCTGAGGCGGGCCAGGAACATCAACAGAGGTTTCTTGGCAAGGTCTCAACCTCCCAGTCTGGCAGCTTCTCAGGGATAAGGGGAGAGCACTGGTCGGGGGGGGGGGGGGGCTCAGGAGGAGAGAGAGCTTGATGCGCCCCTTCAAGGAAGGCACAGCAGAAGAGGGAAAGAATTCACAATTCTGAATGCACAGTGAGATTTCATAGGCTAAAATCTTGCATGGGAGGAGGTAAACAATAATTCAAACATGACTGCAAAACAATTACACCGTCCAGCAAAAGGACAGTAACGCCAGTAAAGCAGAGAAGCCTTGCAGATCTCAAGACTATCAGGTATTTGGTGAAAAGTCAAGGCCCACAAATCCACTCATTGCAAAGTTATGATAAAAAGATCAGGAAAAAAGAATTGGAAGACGGCTTGAATTATGATCTCCACCACCTTTCAAAACTGCCTCCATGAACATGAGAAAAGCAACGCACAATTTATAAATATAAGAAATGGCACAATGTCAGATAAAGAGCACCTCCAAACAAGCATCTGAAGAAACTGTAGGTGAAACAGTTCTGCTCTGCATCACAAATTTTGAGAGGAAAATGACTAATCGCACTGAAAGAACACCTCATAAAATGTGGGACATGTTTTTGCTACGGATGGTAATCAATTTATTGCCCCTTACCTGGAGTCTCTTTAAACCAGGCCCATTGGATTTGGTTCTGCATCTAATGCACAATGCAAAACTTCATGCACTCCTCTAACACCAAGAGATGTTTCAAAACGACAAGTCAGAAAACCTTGGCACGGGCTCAGGAACGTGGCCTGAAAGTAAAGTGTTCTTTCTTCCTTTTTTGGGGAGGGGTAGGGGGGTGAATGGGTGGGTTTACATTTGGCCTGATGAAGAGTTCTGATGAGCCTGAAGCTTGCACACTGTTACATATTGCTGAGCTGGTCCCAAGAGGAGCTGTTAGGTTGATTATGCTTTGATTAAAATGCACCCCACAGGGAGTTCTGCTCCAATCCACTCTGACTCTACCAGGACAGTTCAGAAACCTCCTCTACTGCGGAGGCACTTCATTCCTGCCCCTGGACTTCGGCACAAAGACAGCAGTGGCTGACTGCACCAACAAAGAATTGACTGCGGCTGCTGCCAGCGACTTACAAGAGTAAGAGTCTTCATATGACCGTCAGAAAGTTCACAAGGCTGTTAGAAAGTTCTCCCATGGCCGGGGGCTCCCGTTTACCCACCTGGTGTATCCATCACGTTGAAGAGAAAGGATTTGCCTTTGGTGTCTGGAAGGACAATGGTCACTGGCGTGCTCTTGATCCCAACTCCCCTCTGGAAAAAGTCAGATCAATATTAGCAGTGTTTGGCGGGGGGGTTGGGGGGGGTTGGGGGGAGTCACCACTTGGCTGAGCAATGTCAGAGAAAGGGAAAGACAGGTCAAATGGGTCACAAATTACTGGCACTTCAATATTTCCTCATAACAGCAGATTTGAAAGAAGAGGGGGGAAGGGGTAGCAAAAATGCTCAGGAAAACCATCTTTGGTGCTTAGTCAAGGGCGTACAAAACATGTGCAGAGTTCAAATTAACATTTTCCAGTGTCATTCTGTTATTTGCTGGGATAATTTTTCTATAGTTGATTATAACTATTTTCTGGTGTCCCTTTAGCATCTGCCACAAGTTCTCTTTAGGAGAAAAGTATTGTGCAAAACACAACACTGCCTTTACCCTAGAGGTCGTACGTTAGCTCACAGGCTCCTCTGGGCATGCTGGGAAAATCTCTGGAGGAAACTCAGCTGTGTGCTCCCCATTTCCAAAAGTCGCAACAGCAGTTTAATCTTGGGCACCTTCCTTAGTGGCACACTTGCTCTGGAGTAACCCCCCCCCCCAGATGTGCCTGCCTGGTTTTCTCATAAAATTTTCCTCTGGAGCGCCCTCTTTTCCAGTTTCCAAAAGGATATCATATACTGAGGAAAAGCCTAGAAAAAGGCATAACAGTTTTACAAGGCAGGTTTGCTTACCTCTTGTTCAGTAAACAGGATATCCGTATAGCAAAGCTGGAAAAAAACCAAGAAAAACCAAACTCAGAGTGTATCGCTAATGTTCCAATGCATTTCAGTCTCCTCTCTTTTAAGCTTGTTAGAGAAACACAGAAAGACAGTGAAGAGACAAAGGAGAGGACATCACCAATGGCTTTAGGGCAGCTTAAAACAATTCCAACATATAACAATAAAATTAGTCACCAGCATAAACTAGATTACCCTGACCGCATTCCTGCGATTTATCTAGCAGGCAGGAGTCAATCGGAAAGGAATAAGTAAACAGAAAGAACAAAATCGAACAGCTGAAGACAAGGAAAGGAAGGAAAGAAGGGACAGGGGGAAGAAAGGGAAACCAGTCAAATTGGAACCCGATGCTGCCCTCCACCACAGGCCTGGCAGAAGAACTGCTCTGTCTTACAGGTCCCATGGAACTGAAGCAGAGCCCGCAGGGCCCGGGTCTCATTTGAAAGAGTTCTCCACCAGGCCACAGTCAGAGCCAAAAACTACCAGGTCCCACAGCTCGGAAAACGCAAGACAGACAGAAGCGGGATCTCTGACTCAAGGAGCTTACAATTTAAATCACGACAGCAGGTGAGACAAAAGAAGGGAGGGAAAAGCATAGCGAAGAGAGACACGGGGCAAAATGCAGTCATGGGTAGAGAGGCTGAGATGAAGACCGAGATCAAAGGCTTTCCAAAAAGGCTGGGCTTGGAGGGAAAGGAAAAATGGCACTAGGCAGATGTTCCAAGAGGCAGCCCAGGCATCTGGGACAGGAGGAGACTCAGACAGGACACAGCATGCTAATCAGCTGAGAAGGACTTTGTGACCCATTGCCTGTTCTAAGAGTCACATCCCATCAAAACACAGAGTTCACTTACATCCTGGTCGTACCGCTTCCTGATCTCGGGATGAGTCTGCTCAATCAGGCAGTCCACAAAGCAAGTCTGAAAAGGCAACAGAAAAGCAAGGAGTAACAAGACTGAGGCACCAACCAGCCAAAGAATTCAGTCCTGATTTGCACAAAACATTATGAGTGAAAAGACCACAGTTCTTGCACGCAGCCAATTTAACTGCCCACAACAAGCAGTTTTTACACTACTCAGAATACGCATGATCAGAGAGAGAGAGAGATACATACAGACCATGCCAGTCAAACCACTAAAGGCAACAATTTCTTCTATTATGCTACCCAACTTCATGCGTTGCTTCTTTAAAGATCACATTCAAAACTACATAATCACGTTATAGATGTGACGGCACGGGAGAAACAAGCGCACAAAATTGGGGGGAAACTTTTTTTGCCTTCTTTCCTCCAATTTTCTCAATGGGAAACTGGAAAATTTGGGGGAAACTCCTTTGAGTTACTTTCTATTTAAGAATGAAAAATCCTCATCTTAAAGCAAGGTTTTTCACCTTAAAAGGATTCTAGCGTAGCCTTCCCCCAGGCATGGCCACTTCCTCCAAGCAGGAAGGTTTTCGAATGGAGGATTCAGTCACGAGCCATCACTGGCAGTCTAAAATGACACAGTCCAGATTTACCACCACGTCCACTGTTTGCTGGAACGAGGCCGTAATCCTGTGTCGGATGCTGGACAATTTGAGTCCTATCTGAGGCCCTTTGAAAACTAATAATGTAAAATAGAAACAAAACTATAATACGGGCTGTAAAGATCAGTAAAAAGGGACAAGCCTTCTTTTAGGAAATTTTTTTCAGTCATTCCTGATTTTCCAGGAATCTTTGGAAAAGCCTTGAAAATCTGACAGGTCATAGATCCCTCTGACGGCCTAACCGCCTCTCAGTTGCCTTCCACTCAAGATGTTCACGGACCATACCTTGCCGTGGTGCAAGTGGCCACAAAGGGTGACGTTCCGGATCAGTTCTGAGTTGTCCATCAAGTCAGCTAGGAAGCTGCAAGACCCAAGAAAAACTGCCCTTTAGGAATAAACACTACCAGAATTCTTAGTCGAAACAAAAGGACACAGACACATTCTGCATTAGTTGGCCAGCGGTAGTACCCCATTTGTGGCAGGGGCAAGGGGTCCCCTACTCCCACCTCTCATGTCCCAGGCAGCAACCTTTAGTTAAACCAGGTATTCCCAACATGGTACCTGTGGGGCCACAGCGCTTTTCCTGATGGGTAGGGCCAGGGAGCCTTTGCCCAGGGAGCCTTTGCCCAGAAGGCTTCTGATTGGCTGTGCATATTTTTAAAAAGGTTGCGTTGGCACCATCTTCTACCACAGAACAAACTGCGTATCAGGGTGTCTGTGCTTGTTTTATGATGGCGCTCTCTCTCTCTATGCAGCCCCCTTTTCGTTTATGGGTCTCTCTTTCCCCCTCTCCTTTTCTCATGCTGGCAACTGCAGCTAATTAACAGCCTCTCTGGCGCCTTCCTGGGAAGGGGGCGCGTGGGCAGATGGCTGCCTATCTCTGCACCAACCTTGGAGAAGGACTTTCGCTTTCTTTCGCTCAGTACTGTGTGTTGCTGTGGCAGCACACCAGCCCCGCCCAGCCCGCACAACACATTTGTTGCAGCCAGTGGTGTATCACTGGCTCTGCCTCTTGCAGCAGCTACCCTGTGGCAGCCATTTTGTGTCTGTGTCCGCCATGATGTGACAGAATTCCAAAGGTGCCCACAAGCTCAAAAAGGTTGGGGATCCTGGTTTAGAGAGTGAGATGTTAAATTGCTTTAGAAGGATCTCTTGGACAGAAGAATAATTACTAAGGAATGGGATAATGTCATGACGCTGTAAAGGAAAAGTGGTGTGGAAACACCTACAGAAAATAAAAATATTACATCAAAACAACAAAATAGGGCAAGAGATAAATTTTGTTAACACCCAGCCCCGTCCTGTTCCCCGCCATAATAAATTATTTCAGAAAGAATGGTGAGCTGTACTCACTCCATCTCATATACAGTCAAAGGCAGCGTCTGTTCCATAAGAGAGAATTTCTTGGTCTTCACTGGTTTAATAATAGGCTCTGAAAGGAAACGCCAAGAATAATAGCCCCTAAATGGGGAGAACAGGGAAACCTCCATTCTACCCCCCATGGTCAAAAAGGGACTAGAGAAGAGAGAGCCCAGTGGTAGGGCACAGGCTGTGCACGAAGCAAGCTGCAGACTCATTCCTACCTATCTGGCTGAAACCCCTGAATAACTGGAGGAAGCCCTTTCCTTCCCTCCCTTGCATGCCACCCTCACTTCCTCCCCTCCCTTGCATGGCACCCCTCCTCTCCCCTGCATGCCACCTCTCACTCTCTCTCCTGCCCTTGCATGCCACCCCTCCCCTCCCTCCACTAGGGTGGGTGGGTCATGTCCAAAAGATGGGCCCCTTTCCCCTCCCTCCCTTGCATGCCACCCCTCCCTCCCCTCCGCTTGCATGCCAGTGTTATCAGGCACTGTACGTAGACAAGACACCAAGAAGCCCTTAAAACGAAAATACATAAAATAGCATAAAACTATCCACTAGGGATAGCTGGTAGGGGAAGTAGAAAATGTACTATCTATTGTAATTGATTGTTCATATGATTAAACTGGAGTGACTTGGAGATTTCGGATCTTCATTGCGTTTATTAGGAATGTGGCTACATCTATAGTAATCTGAGAATTTTTATCACGAAGTAAGTATTTGAGTTTTCAAAAGGTTATACTTATTGTAGCTAGAATGTTTCATTGTAAGGTATTGATATTTATTTCATGTTGTTGATGGTATGTTTTTTGACATTTGTTGCCTATTACATGATATTGTATTACTGTTGCAGCTGTTGTTCGTCGCCCTGAGCCCTTCGGGGGAGGGCGGTATACAAATCTAATAAACCAAACCAAACCAAAATCTGAAAAACAGCCAGAGGCTTATAGGAGTCCAGTTAAAGTCTGAATATCTAGAATTCTCCGTTGAAGAAGAGGAAGAAGAGTTTGGATTTATATCCCCCCCCTTTCTCTACTGTAGGAGACTCAAATGGGCTGACAATCTCCTTGCCCTTCCCCCCCTCGCAACAAACACCCTGTGAGGTAGGTGGGGGCTGAGAGAGCTCGATAGAGCTGTGACTAGCCCAAGGTCACTCAGTCGGTGTGTGTTGGAGTGCACAGGCTAGTCTGAATTCCCCAGATAAGTCTCCACAGCTCAGGCGGCAGAGCGGGGAATCAAACCCGGTTCCTCCAGATTAGAATGCACCTGCTCTTAACCACTACGCCACTGCCCAGAGGGCAAGCTCCTCCTCCTTCACCACTACACTCTTGCGTGTGTACCTCACTCCCACCTCTCCAGCCAGCTCAATGCCTCCAGCTGTCACGAGGCTTCGTATAGTTGGAACTACCGGGTAACATCAAGCTGTGCTGGAGGCCTCCTGAGAAGCTTGGCTGCCTGCTGTGTAGGCCAGCTCCATGACTTTTCTTCGGGGAGGGGGGTGACCATTAGGCATGGGGACTGTCACCATAGTGTTCCTGAAGGGGTGGAGTTTGGTTGCTGTGGATTTCTCTGGGTAAGGGGCAGGGCAGAGCAATAAACTTGCGTAAGCACCATGTTTGATTAAATGGCAGCCCCCTTTCTCCAAGAATGCTAATACAGTATTTCTCTCTTACCTCTACAAAGAGGGGACTAAATGGAAGATCCTACTGGCTGTGAAGAATCTAAAATACTTCCCCTCTTGCCATATACTGGCTGCCTCAGCACCACACCAGCTGCATTTTAAATATTTAAACTTTTAAACTTACTTTTAATTTAAGGGGGTTTTGTTTATATATTGTATGTGGAACTCATGCTGTACACCGCCCAGAGCCCTTTGGGGATTGGGCGGTATAGAAATCCCATAAATAAATAAATAAATAAATAAATAAATAAATAAATAAATAAATAAAAACACATCAAAACTGGAGATCTGCGTCCAGCATTTCTCACCAGTCAAGGGCTGGGTGTCTTCTTCCTGGACTATGGTCTCCACTTCAGGCCCATAGACCTCCTCAGCAGTTGGGTAGTATTTCTTGTCCTCGTGCAACACCACATCCATCCCAGGGTGGTCTTCATCATGGTCCCCCATCTCATCGTCGTCGTCGTCATCATCAAGCTGAAAATAGAAGTTTTCAGTTAGTAATGCCCTACTGACACAACTGAAGGGGAGAATGCATTGTCGAAGGCTTTCACGGCCGGATTCAACTGGTTGTGGTGGGTTTTCCGGGCTGTGTGGCCGTGGTCTGGTGGATCTTGTTCCTAACGTTTCGCCTGCATCTGTGGCTGGCATCTTCAGAGGTGATTCACAGAGGGAAGTCTGTTACACACTGTGTACACAAAACAATGCCATACAGAAATATATTTCACTAGTGGCAAAGGCCATTTCATGTGGAAATAAAATGGGCTCTAGGAAATGGGGGAGGGAGTCTTCCCCCCCACCCCCCCAAGCTTGTTCACTGACCCTCTTGCTTGCTGTCTGCCACCACTGCCTGGCTGCCCCCAGAAATAAACACTAACATTTTTGGTGGTTGGGGAAAGGGGTGTGGGGTTGCCTGAGCCGGTGGCGTTCTCCCACAGATGCCAGTGGCTGCGTGTTCTGCTGCTTCTTGAAGCTGTCAGCTTGTGGGGATGGTGGGAGAGCAGTGGGGGGTTGCAAGTGGGGAGAGTGGTGGCGGGCCCGGAGGGAAGGGCTGCATCTTGGTGCCCTGGCTGGGTTTGCTGATGGGTTGGGGAGGGCAGGCGAGGGATGGATGTCCCACCAATGAGCATGCAGGACTGAGTTCTGCATGCCAATTGGTGGGGTGCACAGATTCATCATTGGAAGGCGGGAGAAGACCTGGACGCCAAAGAACACGATGGCTAGATACCATAAAAGCTGATACAGGCATGAGCATCAACCAGCTGAAGGAAGCAAGACTTCATAGAAAAATGTGGAAAGAGCTTGCATATCGGGTCGCCAAGGGTCGAGAACGACTGAATGGATAACATCATCATCATCAAGGTAAGATTAGTTACCTAACCAGAAATGAACTGGTTGGCAGACTTGAGTAAAACTATTTAAATGGTCTCTAGTACCTCATCAAGATCCTTCGAATCCCGGCCCATCTCATCATCGTCATCATCAGAATCAAGTTCTGGACCTATGTAATTCCCAAACTCGTCATAGAGATCTGTATCCATTTGGCTGACCTTTGGGAAAAAAGAAAGCCACAGAATTAAATATAGCAGTTGTATTACTCAAGTCAGTTGTCATCAAGCTAAGTTCCTATGTTTTGTTGTTGCATTTTGCCAGTTCTTTGATGAAACAGGCAATAGACATTTGTTGCAAGAAACTGACAATTATTTGTTTGCTTCTACTGTAAATTTCACACATACAGGCAGTGGTGGGATTCAGCAGGTTCGCACCACTTTGGCAGAACCGGTTGTTAAAATGGGGCTTGTAAACAACCAGTTGTTAAATTATTTGAATCCCACCACTGCATATAACCCTTCCCCTGGCAATCACCTCAGATCCCTACTAACGTACTACTGTGCCTGTCTACCATTCATCTAGCTGTTGTTCTTATCAGCTCCTAACCAATGCACACTCCTGCTTCCAAACCATTTTTCTATGCCCATCTAATCTCTCTCCTTCAAAATTTAGCCACTCCCATCCCAAAACGTTAAATTCTCCTTCTCTACCGATTTACCTTAGCAACCCCGACTGTAACTTCTTTCTGAGTTTTTCATTCGCAGGCACCTCTTCGCGCTGCTGGGGAGGAGCAAGGGCGGCGCGGCTGCGAAGCAGCTACGCCCCCCCATGCAAACAGCTCACTAGGGATGGCGTTTTTGCCATCCCTTGGGGGCTGTAATTGGCCCGTGCAGAAAGGGCCTCTGTTTCAGTATTCTCCTCCTATCCTTTTACCAGTTTTACTTCCCCATAGCTTTACCAGCGGTCATCACTCTCTTCCCCAGCCTTCTTGCCTTAGTCCCCCCAAATCTTCCAAATTTAAAAAGAACACAATTTTCACCCCCCCCCCCCCCCCAATTAGAAAATTGCAACCTTCAAAAAGCTTACAATGTAAAACTGACTGCAGGGACCATGCCTAGTAAAGAGGCAGAAACAATGGTTGTGATGGATCAGGGTAGCCAGTTTCTGAAATAATTTTGTTACTTCATTTATATCCCACTCCCCCCACCAGTGGGGACCAAAAGCAACTTATGTCATTTTCCTCCTCTTCGTTTTATCTTCAGAACAGCCTTGTGAGGCAGGCTAGGTTGAGACTGGCCAGCAGCAAGCTTCCATAGTGGAGCGGGGATTTGAATCAGGGTCTCCCAAATCCAAATATGGCTAAACCGGACTGATTCTCTTGGGGTACTTTCACACATGCAGAATAATGCAACTTCAATCCACTTTCAGCACGCTTTAACAACTGCCTGCAAGTGGATCTTGCTATTTCGCACAGTGAAGTCCAGCTGCAAAGGGCACTGGAAGTGGGCTGGAAGGGCATTATTCTGAATGGGCTCAAGTGCCCTAAATGAAGGCGGTTCCTCATGGGGTGTCGTGGTCACAATGCTCTGAAGGTCTGGGTTCAAATCCCCATTCAGCTGTAAACGCATCAGCTGACCACAGACAACCTCACAAAATGGGGAAAGATGCGCCCCTCTGGTCGCTCTCTGGCAAAAGGAGAGGAGAATTTACGTACCGCCTGGGAAAAAATTAGCTCTAAAAAAATACCCCTTTGCTTCTCTTCTTCTATCCACGTCGGAAAGGGCCCCACGAGAGAACCGCGCGATCCTCCAACGTTCTCCGCGCCGTCGCACGCTGGTGACCTCACCGCGCCCGTGTCACAAAAGGTCCCCCCCAGGCCCTCTTTCCCCTTGCCTTATTTTTTAAAATTTTGCCTCTCTTTTGTTTTTACAAACGCGTCAGCAGCTCGCTCAGATTTTAATCAAAGCGGGCGGGCAAAACTAAAACGAAATGCAGACGTCAGAAGAAAAAAAACACGGAGATGAGGCGTCGAGTTTGATCAGGCGTTTAGCGCAGGTGCCCTACCCAGCCGGGGTCCTTCGTCAGCGGCGCCTGGTTGTTATGGGAACCCAGCCTGGGCACCGTTGCTATGGAAACCGGAGGCCTAATCTCGGCGAAGAACCTCTCCGGTGAGCTTGCTGGGCTCCTCTCGCGTCCGTGGGGCAGCTTTGGAGCACAGGTGTCAAACTCGCGGCCCTCCAGATGTTATGGACTACAGTTCCCATCACCCCCTGCCAGCATCATGCTGGCAGGGTATGATGGGAACTGTAGTCCATAACATCTGGCGTGGACTCTGCCCCAAACTCTGCCGCCCTCACTCAGGCACCGCCTCTAAACCTCCAGGGATCCCCCCAAGCCAGAGTTGGCAGCCCGAATGGGCGAGGTCAAAGCTACGGCTGCCAACTCCAGGTCGGGAAATTCCTGGAGATTTGGGGGTGGGGCCTGGGGAGGGCCCTCAGGAGGGATGTGGTATCATCGACTCCACCCTCCAGAGCAGCCATTTTCTCCAAGGAGCTGATCTCTGCTCCAGATACCAGTTGTCCTCCCCGGAGATCTCCAGGTCCCACCTGGAGATTGGCAACGGTGACAGAGACCGTCGAAGGCAGCGCAGGGAAGAGGAGGGCTGGCTTGACCGACTTAGGATTAGAGGGAATGGGCCCGATCGACTCTCAGTAGTTTTGTTTGCGGTTTCACAAAAACAATTTCATTCTTAACAGAAAAGCAAATGCTTTGAAGCAGCTGCTAGGAGAACCAGTCAGAAAAGACGCCAGGCCATGTGGAAGTTTTCTGTCTATTCATTCATTCATTCATTCATTCATTCATTCATTCATTCATTCATTCATTCACTCATTCATTCACTCATTCATTCATTAAATTTGTAGGCCGCCTCATCCCCGAAGGGCTCGAGGCGGCTCCCAACATGGCTGTTCCCAACAGCAAATAATACAACATAAAATTAAGCCATTAAAACTCAGCAGCAATTAATAAATAAATTAAAACAACCAGATTATGTAAACACATATATACACAGGTGCCCGATCTAAGACCAAAGAAAGAAAGGAAGAAGGAAGGAAGGGGAGGAGATAGGCAGGGCCCAGGGTGGAATTAGGACCCAACCAGATGGTCCAGGCTGGCAGTTTTGATTTAATGGGGGGCAGTGGAACCGCAGCCAGCCCCTCCAAAAGCCTGGTGGAATAGCTCTGTCTTACAGGCCCTGCGGAACTCACCAAGGTCCTGCAGGGCCCGGACAGCTGGAGGTAGAGCATTCCACCAGGCAGGGCCCAGAGCCGTAAAGGCCCTGGCCCGGGTCGAGGCCAGCCGCATCCTCGCAGGGCCTGGGATCACCAGCAGTTCTGCCGCCATTGATCGTAGCGGCCTATGTGGGACATAAGGGGTGATGCGGTCCCGTAGGTATGTGGGCCCCATGCTGCGTAAGGCCTTAAAGGTCAACACCAACACCTTGAAAACGATCCGGAACTCCACTGGGAGCCAGTGCAGGCGGCGCAGCACAGGGGTGATATGATCTGAATAACCACCCCCTGTCAGAAGCCGGGCCGCCGCATTCTGGACCAGCTTCAGTTTCCGGATCAGTCGCAAGGGAAGGCCCGCGTAGAGCGAGTTACAGTAATCCAGCCTCGAGGTGACCGTCGCATTATGTGAAGAAATTATGTGAAGAAAAAGAAATTATGTGAAGAAAAAGACAGTCCTTCCCCTTTAATTTGACATCCAGCTGGTGAAGAGATGTGAAGAACTCGAAAACCTGCACCTCATGTTGTGATAGTTTGATTGGTGCTCATAAAACCAATTATGTGACTTTCGATTTGGGTTTTTCCTTCAGACCTCCTGAAACCTTTGCCTAATGTTAATAGAAGTTATCTAAGATTTAGCACCAGAATTTGCTTCTGTAATTCTGTCTCCAGCAATCATGCCATAGGCTTGGTTTTCCTCCAACCTGTACAGAAATCCAATATCAATGCCAATGGACTTTATCTTCTCAACAACCAACTTGATCCGTTGGAATTGGAATGTGAAGAGATTCTTGAAGTCTTTAGTGCTCCCACTTTCAAAGAAGACTATACTTTGCGAACTGCCACTGAAACCTCTTATTACTTGGGGAAGTATAACAATAGGCTTGATTTGATAGTTTGAATAATTTTTTGCGCTGTTATCTAACCTCAAAATAATGTTTTTGCTCTCAAAAGGTTACTTGGGAGACCAGCCTGCTGTGAAAGAAGTACCGTGGTTTCTGATGAGACGTTGCGGCCGTTGTCCCGTGGTTCCAGAATGCCGGGCGAGATAGATTTTCGTGCTTTGGAAAAAGAGGTGCAAGAAGCCATGGCTGCCGATGAGAAGTACCAGAGAGAAAACGAGGCCAAGTTCCGAGCAGTGCGCCAGAAAGTGGCTTCTTACGAAGAATTCAGGTTTGCCTGACGTCTCCTGGCGCCTTGGTTGATGTGACACAGGAGATGAATGCAGACCGTGTGCTCAGCAGCTCTGAATTTCCCACATCATATCCACAGCCACTTTGGAAGCTGGTGAACTGTCTGACCTACTCGGCAGAGAGAATTTGGCCACGTTCCTGCATTACGTTCCTGGTTCCCAGAAGTTGCATGTGCACCATTGATTGAAGGATTGGAGCACCTTCCTTATGAGGAGAGGCTGCAGCGTTTGGGACTCTTTAGTTTGGAGAGGAGACGTCTGAGGGGGGATATGATTGAAGTCTATAAAATTATGCATGGGGTAGAAAATGTTGACAGAGAGAAATTTTTCTCTCTTTCTCACCATACTAGAACCAGGGGGCATTCATTGAAAATGCTGGGGGGAAGAATTAGGACTAATAAAAGGAAACACTTCTTCACGCAACGTGTGATTGGTGTTTGGAATATGCTGCCACAGGAGGTGGTGATGGCCACTAACCTGGATAGCTTTAAAAAGGGCTTGGACAGATTTATGGAGGAGAAGTCAATCTATGGCTACCAATCTTGATCCTCCTTGATCTCAGATTGCAAATGCCTTAGCAGACCAGGTGCTCAGGAGCAGCAGCAGCAGCAGAAGGCCCTTGCTTTCACCTCCTGCACGTGAGCTCCCAAAGGCACCTGGTGGGCCACTGCGAGTAGCAGAATGCTGGACTAGATGGACTCTGGTCTGATCCAGCAGGCTCGTTCTTATGTTCTTATGTTCTTACCATAGGAGGGTTTTTGGGGAAAAGGATGCTGTTGACTATAGACACCACAAATTTCAGTTACAGGCAGCTGATTTGCCCCTTAGACAGAACAATGACAGAATTTAGGAGGTCCCAAATTTCTTTTAATAATTCAGACAACTTTCCTTTGGTTCTAAGAGCCACCCCCAAAATGTAGGAACCAGATATTTTTCCGACTTCAAGGATTTATATTTTCATGACCATACATTATCGTTATTGCTACCACAAAATGTAATCATAAAATTATTATAGTTTCTTGTCATTTTTAAAGCTGTACAGTGGGTGGGGTGGGGTGGGGCAGCTACTGAGATCCCTAGCCCTAACAGTTTTTTAGAAGATAATACAATTTTAAAAACAGGATTGAAATGGTTTTTGTGTTTGCGACTTTAGTTTCGACCTGAGTTGGAGAGAGAAAGGGGGGCGAGAGGGGAATGAGAAAGCAACATGATCGTTGTTGCTTCTAGAGTGTGCCTGTGGGAGGGCTGTGCTGGACTGGCAGAAGGTATCAGGGAGTCAGAGAGGGCAGAAGATGTCATGATTTCAGAATGAAAAAACTGGGAGTGTCAAAGGCCTGTTCCGCATGGGCTGCAGGAGCGTACTTGATGCCGGTGCACCCCCCAGTGGACGTTGCCGTTTTTCAAAAGACTTGCTCATTGAGCAAGAAAAACACCATTTGGGGGCAGGTGTGCCATTGTAGCTTCGCTCCAGCTTCTGGTGCAGCTGCTGTGCAAAGTCCTCCCCCATAACGGCACTTTTAGTGGCCCCACGCTGGTCTTTGTGGCCCATGCGGAAGGGGCCATAGTCTAGTCAGAGAGAGTTAAAGCTCTATGTGAGCAAGCATAGCAGAATGTGTTGGGGCTTTTGAGTGAAAAGGCCCAGTATGGAGAGAATTAGTCAGCATACAGAGAAAGTCAGAGCCTCAACAAACTGCTAAACCAAATAAAGTCTGAGAGAACTATGAGAGAGAAGCTATCCGAATGTGTCCGAGTGAATGTATGTTGAGTAAAGTCCTCAAGGTATTTGTGGTCTCAGTTTTATGTTAGTAAATATTTGGCTTGAAACCTTGAAGCTACCTGTCAGTTATGAATAAAATCATACTTTGCTTGAAGAAACATTGGAATCCCACCCTATTTTCCTTAGGGCCATGTAAGCCATTCATTTTGCCTTATAAGCTTGTATGCTCTATCAAAAGGAGATAAAGGGGTTTTTGGAAGAATTTATATTCCTGGTGGCAGGTACAATATGGGAAAGAATTAAGGGAACCAATATTAGTTGGTGTTGAATGTATTGTCGAAGGCTTTCACGGCCGGAATCACTTGGGTGCTGTGTGGTTTCCGGGCTGTATGGCCAGTCTTTAAATTTCAGATCCTCTGAAGATGCCAGCCACAGATGCAGGCGAAACATCAGGAGAGAATGCTGCTAGAACACGGCCATACAGCACCCTTAGTTGGTGTTGATTATATATTTATTTATACAAATAAAAGAGTGGACATTGCTTTTTGTGGCAGCAGATGGAAAGATCATCAAAACGTCATATGTATAAACCCATCAATTAAAGATTCAAATTGTGATATTTATCAGAGAATTAAATTAGTTGTATCAAAAATGTAACTGTTGGCTTAAAAAAACCCTGAGTGTCACATTTCTTAATACTGAAAATAAGTGTTATTTTCTTGTATTAGCTACATAAGGGCTCCTTTGATTTAGAAGTGGGAATTCAAGTGGAAATGTGTATCTGCTAAATTTCTCTCTGGACATTCCACTCTAAGCCTTTCTCTGTTGCCTGCAGGGATATTGTTTTAGCTTCGCACTTAAAGCCTCTGGAGAAAACGGACAGGATTGGAAATAAAACAAAGGTATTGTGGAACTTGTGTGCAAGAAAAGGAAGCCACAAGCAAGAGAGCAAAGTGGAGCTGCCTCAGGTGAGAGCACTGGTGGCCGTGGTTCCTTTTGTTTCTCCAAGCCAGTCTTTAAATTTTCTTGTACTGAATTGTGGGATAAATTGGTGGGAAAGTTTGCATGTAGCCAATTCCCTCTACCCCCACCCCCCCAAGCCAAGGGATTGTCATTTCCTTAAGATATGAAATCTCCCAAACAATTTTATAATAATGATGGTAGTGTATAATTGTGAGACTCTTGTCTTATTTTAAAAGTCTGTTTCTAGCCCTTCAAGCAAATCAGTTGGCTGAGAAAATGAAAAACAAAGAGCAGCAGTGTTTTTGTGACTTTAAAAGAGGCAAGTAGAATCTGGCCTACACACGGGCCAGGGTGTTTACTGCCCTGGCCCCTGCCTGGTGGAACGCTCTTCCCCCAGCAGTTAGGGCCCTGCGGAACCTTGGAGAGTTCCGCAGGGCCAGCAAAACTGTGTTGTTCCACCAGGCTTTTTTTGGGGGGGGGCGGCCGCTGAGCCCCCTGAGCCCGCCCCTCGTGCTGTCCTGCGCACTGGCTATCTATTGGACCATCTGCCAACCCCCTCCCTTCCTAGGGTTTGATCACTGGGGCTGGGTGCCAGATGTCTTCTATTATTAATTAATTATTTATTGAAGGCTACTGCTGCTGCTATAGTTTTATAGTTTTAAGGTTTTGTATATTTTAATTGGGGCTATTCGATTTGTTTTATTGTATTGCTATTTGTTGTACACCGCCCTGAGCCCTCTGGGGGCAGGGCGATTTATCAAATCGAATTAATAATAATAATAATAATAATAATAATAATAATAATAATAATAATAATAATAATAATAATAATAATAATAATAATATCTAACTAAAATTAAAATCACTAAATTCAAAATCATTACAAAAATTTAGATTCTATTTACTTTTTTTAGCCTCAAAAACATTTTTCTCCTCTGCCTTCTGACTGACATTATCAGTGCCTACCAGATGAATTTTTACAATTATTTGTGAGTGCAGAATTTGAATGGCAACTCCATGGTATAGAATTCCTTGGAGTACAATTTTTTTGTACGTCAAGTGTTTATAAGAATTTCTTATAGGACACACAACAGTGAAAATGGCATATAATTGATTCTTCATTCAAACAATGTGGCATATATTTTGGAGAAATAATTTTGTGCCAGAATCTAAAGAGTTCAGCATACGATGCTTTCATCTTGGTCTCGGCAGCAGTTTTTATGGGCACGCAATTGCTACAAACAATATCCCTAGTCTGCTAAAAGAAGTTTATGTCTTCAATGACTTGGGGAGTGGAATAGCACCCACATCTCTTGAAACTTCTGACGCTGTTCTTCCCCTCCAGGAGTCGCAGCAGTTTCCAGAGACGTCGTCAGAGTTCTATAGAGATTGGCGCAGATACGTGAAAAGCAGCCAAGAACGGTACCAGTTTCTGCTTCAACTTGGGCCTCAGAGGCTGGGCAAGATCTTCCAAGCAGACCTCGCTTTTGGTCTCCTGGGGGAATTTCTAACGGTGCTCAGTGAAAATGCCAGCGTCGATGACCAGGACTCTGTTTTGCAGATCTTGGAGAGTCTTTCAGGCACCAAACGCTTTGGATTGAACATAGAACTCCTGAGCACGCAAGAGAAGGAAAGTTGCAGGCATCTGTTTGAGAAACTACGCGTGATGGAAACAGGCCTGATGGGTTCTCCCAAATTTGTACATGAAGAAAGCACCAAAGTTACCCAAACCAGCGGCCGGAGTGATGGATCAGCTGAAAGAAAATGGATGGAGCTGAGGCACCTTTACCAGGTCCCCTGAATGAGTCTGAGCTTGTGGCATCAATCACCCACACAGGGAAGTTGTTTGCAGTGTGGGGAATACCTGCCACAGACGTCCTCATGAAAATGAACGGGAGACGTGCCGTTGCTTGCAAGCCTCTTGTCCATCTGCTGTTCATTTCCACAAGGCTTGTGCTGATCAGGGAGTTGGACTAGATCGGCATCATATGATAAAACCATAAATTTTCATTAAAAATTCATAATAGTGTCCTTCTTTGGAGGTTTTTAAGCAGAGGTTGAATGGCCGTCTGCCAAGGGTGCTTTGAGTGTGAATTCCTGCAAGGCAGGGCATTGGACTTGCCGTGGTCTCTTCCAACTGTATGATCCGTTGATTGTAATACATGCCTTAGTACCAATGAATTTGAGGATAAAACCAATCAAATCCGCACACCCACACCAGTATTTTCAAGTCATATTGAGGGAGTGTGTAGTCGACCCACGCGGTCAGCGTAAAAACGAGACGAGACGCGGAGATAACATCTGGTGGAGATCGCCAGCAGCGGGAGACCGGAGGTCCGTGTTCCTAGCGAGTCTCCCGTCTGCCGGTTCCTGGCACCTTTTATTGTTATCCTATTGGGGGCGTGTAGGAGGGAGGACCGGGGGGGAGTTCCGGGAGAGCTGGAGGTCGGAGATCATCATGTGATGCATGATCTCATCTGGCTACGCGGCGGAGAGGAGCCGTGACGCTGCCTGAGCCTAATCCTCACCTGGGGCAAGACCATTGTCCCTGCGCCCGGTGATTGAGCCAGACAGTTCATGACCCGTGACTCATGGGGATGAGGAGTGGGGGTGCGAGCGCATCGCAAGGCCGCGAGGTCCGTTGGCGTCCCAACGTTCTACTACGGCACTGCTGGGTCGGCAGTGCACTACTACATCTCCTCCTTTTTTACATTTTAGAAAGCGGGGCCGAAACGCTAAGGGGCATTTAAAGGGACGCTTTGTCTCCTCCGCCGCTTGGTCAAGTTGACTAAGCTGCTTGTGCAACATTAGAACTTGGTTGCGGGTAAGGGAAATGCGAGGGCTTCTTACACACGTTACAGGCAATATTAGACACGCATTGAACGCAAACAAGATCCGATAACAAGGCACACAATTAAACCAATGCAGAGCTGTACAATAGCACTCAACCATCCTCCCGCAGCCAGCTCCAAAGGGCTGACCACCAATGGGGCAAAACATCATACTTCAGACTAGATACAACTTCTTGCAGCTCACGACTTTCATGTGGATCAACTGGGAATTATCAGAAAGATTAAAACAACACATATTATGTACATTCTCACAACCTTGGTGATGTAACAACAACAAATAATCAATAGCGCACGATTGTTCAGGGTCGCTGACGAAGTTCCTGCTGCTCGGAGGCCAGGGCATCCAGAGCGGTGGAGGTAGAGTTGATGGACTTCAAGAAGGGCACAGGCCAGCCGGCCAATAGTCTTAGCATTGTAGGAAGCTGAACCGGGGACTCCCACTAGGAAGTTGCGAGGGAGACGAACTCCGCTTCGGAGAGGGCGACCCAGCGTCGCTCCGACAGGTGAGAGGGTCGAAGGCAGAGCGGAGCGGCGGCGTCCGGGCGTCCGGCTCCCGGTGGAGCCTGGGGTAGGGACAATGGTGAGGCGACTGAGGCAGCAAAGAGTTCCGCAGGGAGTCGGGCGGGAATGTAGTTAACGTCCTCTCCCCGCGAGGTCCAGAACCAGCCCCTGGGGAGCAGGATGTTTCCGAACACGGGGAATGTCCTCCATGTGTGTGCAGTTCCAACTGGCCGAGCCGACGAAGGGGCCCGGGTCGGTTCCCCGTTCGGCTGCGCCGGTGATGCGGGCGCAGGTGTTAGACTCGGGTGGTTAGCGACAGTCTTGGTGACAAGGGAGAGAGCCAGCCGGGAGGGTTTGGACGACGGGTCCCCAGTCGGCGCTCATAGAGTATCTGATGGATGAGGCATTCATGAAGGGGCTCAGCCCAGACTCCGCTAGGAAGTCTCCGGGTGCTTTGCAGACGGGGAGCAGGCAGGAGCTTAGCAGGCTCCCGACTCCTAGGTACTGGCCCAGGCAGAAAGATGAGACGTTGGCAGCTGCAGCAAACTGCTCCCAGATGTTGGTCTGGTGAAAGCCGCCAGGGGGTGGCCGACGCCATCGGCAGGAGGCAGCAGAGCAGGCAAAGGATGGTGGTCGCTGAGTTGGTGGTGATGATCGCAAAGAGAGCGGCGCAGAGGCTCTCGGGTGTCTCGGGGTGGTCTTGCTGGCGCAGCAGCTCTTGGGCTTGGCTGGTGGTCGCCTTGACGTCTCCCCAGGTCATTCGGGTCTTTGGGCGTTGGCGACGGCGTTCCTGTTGGGATCGCTGGGCGGGATCCTCTAGAGAGATGCCCATCTCCGGGATGGGGTTGTTTTCCTCCTGGCGCCATTCCATGGGTTGGCCTGTCAGGGCGTAATCGGAGTCCACGGGAACCTGTAGGAAGAGGGACTGAAACACACCCCCCCTTTCCCAGGAGTTGCGTAAGGGGGCCGAGGTCCCGCCAGGCCTCAGTTCTAGAGCCGGATGGCGGAGATTGGGATCGAAGTTAGTGTTTAGATTTAATATGGGAAGGAAGAAGGCTTGTTTTGCAGCCTGTGAAGGTTGCTTTTAATGCAACCCTCCTGGGGGCCGCCTACACTCCCTCTTTCTTTAGTTGTTTGACAGGGAGGGCAGGAGGTAGGCTGACCCTGGTGGGAATTCGGCTTCAGAGCGTCATCAGTGCGCCAGGCTAGTCCGTGGGGAAACAGGCTGGGTCCTGGGATTGTGGGTATGCATGCTTAATCAGCAACACAAAGGGGCTTTGGAAGCACCTTTGGGGATGGGTGCATCCGGGAATGAAGCAATCCGGCAATTAGAGGCAAATTTCTCGCACACACAAAGGAAAAGGAAGGGGGGGGTTTCTTTGCAAGGGAGTTGCACTTACCGTGACCTTGGTGGCTAATGCAGGAAGCGGATGGTGCTAAATTTTGTGATCGAATTATCCCGGGGGGTTGCCGCTCACGAGACCGCTCCTTAAGGGGCGCTTGGCCGAAGCGTGGCAAAACACCACCCACCCAAATCATGAGAGGATCTGTGTTTGCAGCAACCCCTTGTGGGTATTAGGGGCATAATGGCTGGCAGCCCTTTTAAACTGGGGCCTGTCCTGACAGTGCTACGGTATCAGGACGGGCCCAGATTTTAATCCAGGGAGGGCCAGTCAGCCAATTGGCCCTCCCGCCTTTACTGGTCCAAAAAACAGAAGGAAAAGAGGAGGGGAGAGGGAAACAGATTTCCTGTGGAAATTAGAAAATAATTTCGAGGGCAAGATTGGGATCAACGACCTGTGACGGCTCTTACCCGGCCCCAAACCAGAGTCGTTTTGACCTGACTCATGAGGTCCCTTCCCCAGAGATTGGACATGGATGTCCAAATGATGGGGCGGACTGTGAGCTGCCGCCGAAGTCCTGGGCTGTTGACCGTGAGCGGCGGATGCTCCGTCTCGCGGTTTGTCTCCCCACCCCCCAGATGTGCAGGCAAGCCTCGGTCGGCCACTGGGCTTGCCACTCGGCTGTGCTGATGACAGTAACATCAGCGCCGGTGTCCACCAGGCCCTTGAACTTACATCCTTCTATGGCGAAGCTCCAGATATGGACGGAGCTCCCGATAAGCGTCTCCACCGCTGCGACGGTGGTGTAGGCTGCGCCATGTTGGCTGCTGGGGCTCGTAGCCTTTATTGGGTCGGCAGCTGGCAGCGCATGGGGCAAGAGAATCAGCTGAGCGCAGCTGGCTCCGGGCAGCTCCTGTGGGATGTTTGTCCAGACCTGGAGGTGGATGGGTCCTTGGTGCGTGGAGTCGATCACTCCGGGACGCATGAACAGTCCCTGTTCAGCGGCAGAGGCCTTTGGCAGCACTAGCCCAATTGTCCCGGTAGGGATGGGCTCGTCATACTGGGTTGGGGCGACAAGAACCTCGTCGGGAACTTAAAGGAGATGGGCTGGGTGCATGCTCGAGATGCCACCGAGAGGGGTGGTTTTGGCAGGGGCCTTGGCGCTTGGGTCTGCTCTAGTACTCTCCTCCTTGGTCCTGGGCTGGGGAGACGCCCGGGCGGGAGTTTCCCGCCGGGCAGTCCGTTTCTCCAATGGAAGCCCTTCTGGCAACGTGGGCACCGGGTTTTAGGTGGCCTTCTCCTCCTGGGGGAGGACCCTCCTCCATCGGGTTGTAGGCCCCCACCGGGCTGCCTACACTCCCTTCGAAGTGTCCGGTCTGCCGCAGTTAAAGCAGTCATCCTGAGACTGTCTCCCGCCGGTGGAGAGTGCTGCGGCGAGAAGGCTAGCGTGGTGGGCGGTGGACCCAATGTCGTGGCAAGCCTTAAGCATGTCGGCCAGTTCAGGATTTTTTGCCCAGGCCCGTGATTGCTCTTAAGCGGCACTCCGTGGAAGCTGCTCTCTTTATGCGAGCGCATGAGGAGCTCGCTTTGGGCCTCCTCGCTATCTACCTGCCTCTTGAGCCGCTTCCTGGAGCCTGTTCACAAATTCAGCATAGGGCTCTTAGGGTTTTTGCCGGATGGAGGAGAAACTCTGGGTTGGCTGGCCGGCATTGGGGACTTTGACAAATGCCTTATAGGGCGCACTCAGAGGCGCACCGTAAGGGTGGCCTCAGGCAGGACAACCTGCTCCGTGGGATTGGCAAAAGCATCGAAACCGCAAAGCTGAGCGGCGGTGGAGGCGCCGCCAGAGGTGGATGCTCTGTTGCAGCACTGCGGGCGGAACTCACTTTCCCAGACCACAAATTGTGCAGGGCTCAGGAGCATGCGAAAGGTGGTCTTCCAGTCATCTGGAACCATTAGGTGGTTCCTTGCGACGGGCTCCCAGCATGCCTCTCACGTAGGGGCTAGTGACTCCTACGTCCCGCATTGCTTTTGGCGGAGCTCGGTAAGGATGTTATAGCTTAGAGGCGGTAATTTCGACAACTCGCTTGGATGACGCCATCCTCCCCTCAGTATCTGTGAAGTGGATGGGGAAAAATGCAAGAATATCGGCATCGTCTTCCGTCAGGGTTTCTTTCTTCTGCAGATCGTGGGCTAATACGTTCTGCGAGAGTTTTGAAACCCGCGCCATTACGTGGCGCTGACGGAGGTGCAGTGGCTTCGGAAAATGAAGGCGAAGCAAGGGGAGTGGCTGAGCCGCGGGAGAGTTTGAAATGGGTGAAGGAGCGAGGGGGGCAGAAGGAGGACAGGCGTCCAATTTAGTGGATAGAGAAAATTCCGGGGTTGAAATTGAAGGTGAAAGATCGAAAGGAGGGCGGCCTACAGCAAGGGAGCCGTGGGTCTGCAGGCTGATGGCGACAAAACATTGTCTCCCACGCCAGTAGCAGCGACATTGGCCTTGCCGAGGCTCTGTGCGAAGAGTCGCCCGATGTTTTCCCAGTCCTTAAGATTCAATGTCCCCCCCTCTGGGTACCATGGACACTGAGCTTCAATCTCCTCAACCAATTTGCGCAGCTCCCTTCTTCTTCACGGGGACCCTGCCGCATTTCGTTACCGCTTTCAGTTCGTCAACGTGCTTGTCATAAGCCCTGCTTGTGCAAGCTCCCATACTCACCGGTGTTCCGTCGGACGAGAGAGTGTCCTAGGACGCGTGTCTCTGGATCGGCGCATCCAGAGGACAGGCGATACCGAAACGGTGGTCCCTGGATGCGCCGATCCAGCGGACTTCGGTATCGCGGCCCTTCCCCAGGCGACGGTGAGCAGGGTGGAGGTTCGAGGATTCCCGGGTTTCGGCACCAGCTTGTAGTCGACCCACGCGGTCAGCGTAAGAACGAGACGAGACGCGGAGATAACATCTGGTGGAGATCGCCAGCAGCGGGAGACCGGAGGTCCGTGTTCCTAGCGAGTCTCCCGTCTGCCGGTTCCTGGCACCTTTTATTGTTATCCTATTGGGGGCGTGTAGGAGGGAGGACCGGGGGGAGTTCCGGGAGAGCGGGAGGTCGGGAGATCATCATGTGATGCATGATCTCATCTGGCTACGTGCGGAGAGGAGCGTACGCGTCTGAGCCTAATCCTCACCTGGGGGCAAGACCATTGTCCCTGCGCCCGGTGATTGAGCCAGACAGTTCATGACCCGTGACTCATGGGGGGATGAGGAGTGGGGGTGCGATGCGACCGGCAAGGCCGCAGGTCCGTTGGCGTCCCAACGTTCTACTACGGCACTGCTGGGTCGGCAGTGCACTACTACAGGAGTGAAAGACGATAGGCAAGGCGGAAAGGCTCAAAGGTTCTTTTTCGCATAGAATTGCATTTGTATCCCATGATTCTGGGCAGTCCTACTTGGCTCGCATAAAACTTCAATGTCTTCTTTTATATGACAAAGACATAAGAACAGGGGTCCCCAAACTTTTTAAACAGGGGGCCAGTTCACTGTCCCTCACTGTTGGAGGGGCGGACTAAAAAAACTATGAACAAATTCCTATGCACAAATGATTGTAAAATGTTTGATTTCACCTTTCAGCCTTTCTGTCATGGTCTATTTTTAGAACAGTGACCAAAGTATGTCAAGTACAGGGTGGGCTCCAAATATTGTTGGGGAGGCTGTGGAATACCTTCCCCTGTAAAAAAAAAAAAAAGCAGAACTTTCCCAATGAAGCATTCCATCTAACCCAGGATCAGGTATCTTCCTGGGTTCTTTCCTTCCTAGCAGCCAGCGAGCGATTCGCCAGCCTGGCTGATGCCAATGGGAGTGAGGCGGAACAGAAAGCCTGAGAGCAACACATGGACTAGCTGAGAGGGAAGGGCGGAGCAGGCGTTGCCACATGTAAGGTTTCCAACTCTGGGACAGAAAATTCATGGAGATTTGGGGGTGCCATCATGTAACTGCAATCAACAGCCATTGGGGCCGGTTCCTCCTCTCCCTCGAGCCCCCACTGCACATGAATGGAGCCATCGCTGCCATGCCTGGCGGGCCGGATAAATGCCTTCAGGGGGCCACATTTGGCCCCCGGGCCGTAGTTTGGGGACCCCTGCATAAGAACAAGCCTGCTGGGTCAGACCAGAGTCCATCTAGTCCAGCACTCTGCTACTCGCAGTGGCCCACCAGGTGCCTTTGGGAGCTCACGTGCAGGATGTGAAAGCAATGGCCTTCTGTGGCTGTTGCTTCCGATCACCTGGTCTGTTAAGGCATCTTTTCGGGGAAGGTGAGCGTTCTTAACTGCAGGGAGGTCTGCAGCAGGTCCTCCAGTATCCTTGGCATCGCTTCGGTGGCACCAGGATCTAGGAACTTCAGGAAAGGCAGATGGTAGGAATCCCGAAGGACTGCTGGGCCAGGCCCAGAACGTTCCTTCCGGAATCTCTTCAGTGCTGGTTGCCACCGAGATTGATAATCTGCAGGAACGGACAGCTTCCAATGCATTTCTCTTGATCCCTTGGATTTTATTACACAACCAATCCAGGTGGGTGAGGGAGGGTAAGCCTTCCAGCGTGTCAGACTCCGGTCCAAAATGAAGAAACGGTAGCTGCAAGCTATAGATTTTATTAAGAAACCAAAGAGTAACAATCGATAGACGATTCTGAAAGGCACGTGTGGAGCAGGAGCTTAAATCCCCAATGTCCCCCCCCCACCCACTGGCCAAGCAGCACCACCACCACCACCCCCAGAATCAAAGCGAAAGTACAAGGGAAAGAAAACACTTCACACCTAGAAGGGTGTGAACTAAACCAGGCCTGAGGCCGACTGGCCCAGAGAGTAGAATGCTGACACCAGGGTGAGAGTCAGAATCCGTCACTTGACTCCCCCCACAAATGACAGGAGGATGCTGTCCTGACACAGCGAAGAGTTTTGAAGTCCGTTCAAGCTGTTGCCCTTGAGGACCCAGTATTCAGCGGGGGCATGGCCAGACAGGCCAGAGTCCAGGTGGGCAGCAGGCAAAGGCCCGGTCAAGGCAGGCCAGAGTCAGGGCAAAGGCAGGAAATCAGACAGGCAGGCTGAGAGCCAGAGGTCAGAGCAGGGGCCTGCAACCTGCAGCTCTCCAGATATTCATGGACTACAATTCCATTGTCGAAGGCTTTCACGGCCAGAATCACTTGGGTGCTGTGTGGTTTCCGGGCTGTCTGGCCGTGTTCTAGCAGCATTCTCTCCTGACGTTTCGCCTGCATCTGTGGCTGGCATCTTCAGAGGATCTGATGTTGGGAAAGCAAGTGGAGTATATATATCTGTTGGAGTGTCCAGGGTGGGTGGAGAAACATTGTCTGTGAGTAACAAAGAAGGCAACCAGGTCAATAGTTGAGGGCATCTGAATAGAAGTATGAGTAACAATGAAGACTATAGCATGGGAGTAACACAGGAGATAGCAAGGTCACTGGTGGGAGCATCTGAATAGAAGTATCCTGGCCTTTGTTTCTTTTGTCTATGGTCATCCTGTGTTTGTGTGGAGCTGGTTAGACACTGTCTTGACTAGAGTCTTGACTCTTCATTGTTACTCATACTTCTATTCAGATGCCCTCAACTATTGACCTGGTTGCCTTCTTTGTTACTCACAGACAATGTTTCTCCACCCACCCTGGACACTCCAACAGATATATATACTCCACTTGGTTTCCCAACATCAGATCCTCTGAAGATGCCAGCCACAGATGCAGGCGAAACGTCAGGAGAGAATGCTGCTAGAATACGGCCATACAGCCCGGAAACCACACAGCACCCAAGACTACAATTCCCATCAGCCCCTGCTACCATGGCCAATTGTAATCCATGAACATCTGGAGAGCTGCAGGTTGCAGGCCCCTGGGTTAGAGGGAACCAGGCATGTGGAGATTATCCGGAAGTCCACTTCCTGCACCCAGGCAGAGCTCAGTCCCTCCCTGGCAGGGTTTACATTACGGGAAGTCCTGGCCAATGAGGCTGGGGCTCTGCTAGAGGCCTTCATCTTCCTCCTGTGCAGATGCCTCCCACCTGGCAGAGCCTTCTGCCATGCCCAGCAGCCATATGCGCCCTTCTCTTGTGGCTCCGCGGTTGTCGCCTCTGCCTCCTTGGAGCATCCGGATCCTTACTTGGCTCTTCGGAGATCCCTGAAGGCTCTCCTAGCTGCACAGCATCAGGCTCTGCCTTGGCTTGCTGGGAAGGGCTTGGAGCTGGCTCTGCAGCTTCCACCTACTCGTGAGGAGCCAGCTCTGGCTCGACAGTGTCTTCAGACTCTACATCAGATCCCTCAGGGTCCATGGACTGGCTCATGACAAGACAAACCAGAAAAGGCAGGAGCTGCTGGGAAGTGTCATCCTTGGCCAGCCAGGAAAGCCCAGATTCCAGCTCCTGCTAGAGGGGCAGGAATTGCACAACCCGTGCCACAGGAAGCCATGCTCCCCTCCTCGCCGCACAGTGTGCTTCTCCCTGGCAGAGGCAAGCCTTGAAGGGGGGGGGGGAGTGCAGGAGGAAGCCATACTCTGCCCCCCTACATGCTGTGCTTCTCCCCACCAGGACTAGATCCTGGCGACTTTGAGATCAAGGCAATGCTGCTCTCCCACAGACAAGCCTCCAAATCGGAAATTCTTCTTTACGCGGCTTGCAGATTACAGGTGAAGAACTTTTGATAATGTTGCAAAAGCAGAGCCACCAGAAGGGAGGGGGCGCTCGGTACTAGAAGAAGAAGAAGAAGAAGAAGAAGAAGAAGAAGAAGAAGAAGAAGAAGAAGAAGAAGAAGAAGAAGAAGAGGAGGAGGAGGAGGAGGAGGAGGAGGAAGAGGAGGAAGAGGAGGAAGGAGGAAGAGGAGGAAGAGGAGGAGGAGTTTGGATTTATATCCCCCCTTTCTCTCCGGCAGGAGACTCAAAGGGGCTTACAATCTCCTTGCCCTTCCCCCCTCACAACAAACACCCTGTGAGGTGGGTGGGGCTGAGAGAACTCCGAGAAGCTGTGACCAGCCCAAGGTCACCCAGCTGGCATGTGTGGGAGTGCCCAGGCTACTCTGAATTCCCCAGATAAGCCTCCACAGCTCAGGCGGAAGAGCGGGGAATCAAACCCGGTTCCTCCAGATTAGATACACGAGCTCTTAACCTCCTACACCACTGCTATTCAGGGGCCCTCGGGCAAAGGTGCTTTATACAGCCCGCTGGAGCCGGTGCTGGTGAACATGGTCCTGGAGCAGGAAGCGAGGGGCGGAGGGACCGCAGGCCTCGGGGGTGGCCCCCTTCACTCCCCCCACTCTGGGGGAGCCACCGCCACCACTCAAGTGAGGAAGCCCCGCTTGCTGCCTCTCCCCACTAGGTCCTTGGGGTGAACTTTGAAGAACTTTGTGCCTGTGGGAATACAGGACAGATTTTGTCAACTCGCAGCTGAGCTGGAAGAGCCCATTTGCAAAGTTAGGGGGAAGGGCTGTCTGTGTATTTATGTTGTTGTTGTTTGTTTGTTTGTTTGTTTGTTTGTTTGTTTGTTTACTTACTTACTTTTACTTACACTCACTTACTCACTTACTTTTACTTACACTCACTTACTTATACTTACTCACTTACTTACTTACTTACTTACTTACATATACCGCCCTATCCCCGAGGGGCTCAGGCCGGTGTGAGAATCTGTGTGAGAATCTGAGAAAAGAAACCTGCTTTGCAAAGTTAGGGGAGGTTATCTGTGGGGGCAGGTGAATCTGTAAGTAAGCTTTCTTTCCATTGAATAATTAGGCTGGGTTTTCATTAACTGTGGTAAATTGCAGGGCCAAGCGGTGAGGAACGGCAGGAAGGGTTGCCCCCCTCAGTGGGCGCTGTTAACCCACCAAGAGTTTTCTAGAGCCTGCTTTGTTCATACAATGGGCTTTACTGCTAGTTCCTTATAAGATCCTTAATTTTTCTCTCATTACTAAGATAACCTAAATAGAAATTAACACCAAAAAAGGAGGATCAAAACTCTGGAAGACGACACATAATGGATCTGTGGACCTCACCTTTTCACTTATGAACTGAATTGCCGAGACTCAGTTCCACAAGCCAATGGCAACTGTCCAATGGAAATCCAACAGGATGCATTTCACAAAGCAGACTCTAGTCCACCCCCAAAAAGTTTTTGTATTTAATATGCTAATTTTACAACCCTGTAAGCACATCCAGTTCCTGGCTTCTCTTGTTAAAATATCTCAGGTAAGAACATAAGAACGTAAGAAAGAGCCAGCTGGATCAGACCAGAGTCCATCTAGTCCAGCACTCTGCTACATGCAGTGGCCCACCAGATACCTTTGGGAACTCCCATGCAGGATGTGAAAGCAATGGCCTGCTGCTGCTGCTGCTGCTCCCGAGCACCTGGTCTGCTAAGACATTTGCAACCTCAGATCAAGGAGGATTAAGATTGGTAGCCATAGATCGACTTCTCCATAAATCTGTCAAAGCCCTTTTTAAAGCTATCCAGGTTAGGGGCCATCACCACCTCCTGTGGCAGCATATTCCAAACACCAATCACACGTTGCGTGAAGAAGTGTTTCCTTTTATTAGTCCTAATTCTCCCCCCCAGCATTTTCAATGAATGCCCCCTGGTTCTAGTATTGTGAGAAAGAGAGAAAAATGTCTCTCTGTCAACATTTTCTACCCCATGCATAATTTTATAGACTTCAATCATATCCCCCCTCAGACGTCTCCTCTCCAAATGAAAGAGTCCCTAAAGGTAACAGATATTGAGGTAGGCTCTAGGACAGTGATGGCGAACCTTTTCGAGGCCGAGTGCCCAAATTGCAACCCAAAACCCACTTATTTATCGCAAAGTGCCAACACGCCAATTTAACCTGAATACTGAGGTTTTTGTTTAGAAAAAATGGTTGGCTCCAAGGCGTGCGTTACTCAGGAGTAAGCTTGGTGGTGGTCAGTGGCTTTGCTTTGAAGCAACTGTGCAACCCTTCCAATGGGTGAATCACGACCCTAGGAGGGTTTACTCAGAAGCAAGCCCCATTGCCAGCAACTGAGCTTACTCCCAGGTAAAAGATCGCACTTTAGTTCTTTGCATGAAAATCAGTGGGGTTTAACAGCGCTTAACAGGGTTACCTACACTGCTTCCCCAAAACTAGGTCTTGGGTTTAATGCTAATAATGCGAATAATCAATTAGCTAATGCTAATAATAATGCTAATAATCAAGCCCAGTGGCCCAAGCCAGCCTAGATGTGTGTGTGGGGGGCACTCCGTTTGCACGTGCCCACAGAGAGGGCTCTGAGTGCCACCTCTGGCACCCGTGCCATAGGTTCGCCATCACTGCTCTAGGATCCTGCTGCCAGTCAGTCGACAACACAAAGCTAAACTGACAATGGTCTGATTCGGAGTGAGACTATTTTATACGTCCGTATATTTCGATTGGCCGTAAGGACTGGGGGCCGTTTGTTTAGTGTTCCACCACAGAGCTGGACTTCCATTCTAGAACTGGAAATGTCAGAGTTAAAGTCTAGAACCTTGCATTGGTCCTCCTCCGCCCAGGATGGTTGCTCAAAATGCAGTTCGTATTCCACGCGACACGCTAAACGTACGCCTTCACAATGTTCTCCACGCCTTTGCCGTCGTGGAGAGGGAAGACGTGTTCAAGAAGACTCCTTGCCCAGCCTTCTTGATGTTTGAGAATGCCGCCTACCTGGCTGACATGAGCTTTGAGCTACCGTGCAACTGTAAACCAGAAGAGGTGCCCTCTGTGGTCTGGTACTTCCAGAAGAGCATGGGCAGTCGGCAGACGAGAGTCCTGACAGATTTTGGTGGCAAATTGATTGTGGACTCCAGCTTCATCAAGGTGGGCAGTGACATGCTCCGGCGCTTCAGCATTCGGATGTTCAGTCTCATTGTTTTCCGAGTTCAAGTGGAAGATTCAGGGCACTACATCTGTGGCACAAAACAAGGGGACTTCTTCTACGGCTACGATGTAGACGTGCAGGCATCCAAGGGTTTGGAAGTGGCCTTCGAGGACAGAAATCAGCACCCACAGAAAGACCAAGTTGAAACCCAATTCATGGTCTTCACTGTCTTCTGGGACTGGACCACATGTGACCGTTGCGATGTCAGAGGGGAGCAGCGGAGGATTGGCCTTTGCCACGTGAGGAGCGCCTACCTGCTCAGGCGATACCACACTTCCACAGCCGAGGTTGCCTCTTGTGGCTCTCACTCCATCCCAAAGCAGTTCCAGGGTATCATCCAGCACAGGCAGCCGGAGATAGTTATCCGAAGCTGCACGAAGCCCTGCGGGAAGAAAAAATCCTCAACCGAGGGGGAAACGTCCATCTCTGATGTCATCTCAAAACTCGGGGAAAAGCCGTGGGTTCCCAATGTGCCCATTCAGTTCCACAAGCAATCTCTCAGCAGTGGATTGGTTATCTCCTGCCCTGGTGCCCGGCCGGAGCATGCTGTGGCCTGGGACAAAGATACGACTCGGCTGTATCTCACCAGATACCTCACTGGGATCAATCGGAGCATGAGGGTTTTCATAGACCATGGAAACCACCTGCACATTCGGTTTGCCCAGCTGAGTGACAGGGGCACTTACTACTGCTGGCGAGAGGGGCAGATGGTGGCTGGTTTCCGGCTCTCTGTGGTGTACGAGAGCCGCCGCAGACGCAGCCTGGATGATCCTGAGACGCTGTATGCTGTCAAAGTCATCCTGACAAGCTACGTCCTCATTACCCTCGTGTTTCTTGTCCTCCAGGTGGTTCGTTGCTGCCTTTACGCCTTCAGGTGCACAGCTGTGGATTAACATCACTGGGTGAAGTGGATGTAAACCAAGAGTAGGTTGCGCATGCAAGGATAAGAATCCATCAACCAATTAAAGCATTAATGAACTAATTCGTTCATTGGCCTTAAAAGAGTGTATATATTGTAGACACTTAAATCGTGGTGTCCTTTCAGAGAAAAGTTTCAGTTTCGTTTCTCTTGAATGCTGTATAATTTAATATATGCAAAGATCCATTCTTGGTTAGAGAAGGAGGCTATCTTTTCATGTTTTCCATCTAATATGGGATGGGTTTTTTTGCATTAATATAATAGGAATAAAATATAAACTGAACTAGCACAAAAACCATTTAAATTATGACATCGTGGAAACGGCCGACAAATCACCGCTGACTTGTGGTGATCCTCAGTGGAGTTTTCAAGGCAGGAGATGTTCAGAGACGGTTTGCCATTGGCTGACTCTGCGTGGGCTGAGAGAGTTCTGAGAGAACTGCGCCTGGCCCAAGGTTACCCCGCCGGCTTCATGTAGATGAGTGGGGAATCGAACCCAGTTCTCTGGGTTAGAGTCCACTGCTTTCAACCACCCCATGAGACTGGCTACCTAAATGGCAGAGGGAGCTGCTCCGTGTATGAAATAATTTAAAAAGTAAGAGTGAAGTCATTGAGAGCACAATTTGAGGTCACGTTGCAGCATTAATATTTTTCATGGTTGCAAAATATTGAAATACAGAGCCCTGTTCAGAACTTAGCAGTGTTAGAAACTGGCCTGGCATTCAGAAATATGCAACCAGTATTAAGTTCGAAGATAACCTGCACCTTTGCAAACAAATCTCCAGAATTACAGCATAAACGATGCAGCAGTGGCATAGGAGGTTAAGAGCTCGTGTATCTAATCTGGAGGAACCGGGTTTGATTCCCAGCTCTGCCGCCTGAGCTGTGGAGGCTTATCTGGGGGATTCAGATTAGCCTGTGCACTCCCACACACGCCAGCTGAGTGACCTTGGGCTAGTCACAGCTTCTCGGAGCTCTCTCAGCCCCACCTACCTCACAGGGTGTTTGTTGTGAAGGGGGAAGGGCAAGGAGATTGTCAGCCCCTTTGAGTCTCCTGCAGGAGAGAAAGGGGGGGGGGGATATAAATCCAAACTCTTCTTCTTCTTCTATTAAGGCACAGCTACTGATTGGAAATGAAGGTCAGGATTCACACTGGCCGTTTCACAACAGACCAGTAATTGTGAACCATTTCTGTTGTTGAAGAGAAGATCTGAGCATCCCACCTTAGTATGTTGGGTAGGCGTGTGAGGACGTGTTTTTCCCAATCTCAAAAGGGTGAGGCCAATTCTGATGTCTGTGGTTAGAAGCTCTGATCTTACAAACAGTTTTATTTCCTAAATGTTACGTTTTCCAGAAACTGTACCTTTCGTAGCAAGAAGTGCTTCAGCTGGGAGAGCCAGAGGCTGTTCACACAAAGTCTGTGTAGAAACTATTGCGCAGGCCCCTCCCCATTTGACCTGCTGCCGTGAGATGCCACCTGTATAACTTCTACAGGATAAGGGGAAGGGGTCAGTCATAGAATGCTAACAAATGGGGCCGCCTCTGCAAGGGAAGCACAGGGTACATTTGGTCGGGAGACTGTCGTGGTTTGGACTTATAAAGCAGAGTTTACACAATAATGAGGCAGAGTCAGTTGCTTTATAGAAGTAGAGTTTACTTACTTACTAAAAGTAGGGTAGGGTAACTTGGAAGACAAAATAAGAAATATCTTTCTAACTAGCCAGCTCAGCCAGCTTACTGCTTAGACGATCACATGGCTACTACTCACACAGAATCACTGTGACTGAGCGACTGAGTGTAACAAAGTGTAGAGTGTATCTTCACGCAACATGTGATTGGTGTTTGGAATATGCTGCCACAGGAGGTGGTGATGGCCACTAACCTGGATAGCTTTAAAAGGGTCTTGGACAGATTTATGGAGGAGAAGTCGATCTCTGGCTACCAATCTTGATCCTCTTTGATCTGAGATTGCAAATGCCTTAACAGACCAGGTGATCGGGAGCAACAGCCGCAGAAGGCCATTGCTTTCACATCCTGCATGTGAGCTCCCAAAGGCACCTGGGGGGCCACTGCAAGTAGCAGAGAGCTGGACTAGATGGACTCTGGTCTGATCCAGCTGGCTTGTTCTTATGTTCTTATGTATCAAAGAATATATAGACTATGTGCAGACTGGCATGTAGCCCATGCCGGCTCTGCTTGACCAATAGGTGTCAATTACCTGGTTGCTGACTTCTGACCTCACTAACTAATTAGCATGCAACAATTAACTCCTTCATTACTGGATTGTGTGACTGGCACTTGCCAAATCCCAGCAGAGACAAATCTCACATAGT
Source organism: Sphaerodactylus townsendi (assembly GCF_021028975.2). NCBI lineage: Eukaryota > Metazoa > Chordata > Lepidosauria > Squamata > Sphaerodactylidae > Sphaerodactylus > Sphaerodactylus townsendi. The sequence continues at coordinate 996,239 of NC_059439.1, read as the reverse complement.
GGGGGTGTTAGGCAGACTCAGAAGCTGGATAGCTGCAGAGGAATTGGAACCAAGCTGTTGGGAGGGAGGGAGGGAGGGAGGGAGGGAGGGATGAGTCACGGAGAAGTCAAAGGCAGGTGGAGGTCTGCAGTGTTGGAAAGGAGGGGCAAAAGAACAGGGGAAACCTAGAGGAAAACTTCATGCCAGGCTCAGAAGGGGCTGCAGGTACCCTTTGGGAAGATGGCCGAGGGCCAGGGAAGCAGGAAGTCAGCAGAGTCTGGATTTCAAAGATGGATCTGAATTCATCCGCTTGGTCTGGCTGAATGTTGGTCCCGATACCTGTGCTGAAATTGAGACGGTTCCCATGAAACTTCTCTATTCCTCAGTCCCGTTTTGACCCTTCCTTGCAACAGGTGGAGGGGACCGGCCAGTGCACCTGGATCATGGATGCATTCTGTTTTATCCCCTTTTGGGGATGTCACTTTCCCTCACAAATGTCTCAGGCAGCACTTATGTACCTTGCATGTACTTCCTGTAGCAATAGCAAAGGTGGATTGGCGCACAACATTTAGTATCCAACAGTGTTATGAGACCAGGAACCGTTTCTGGCACCTCTCTGATCCTCTGCCTTCATCAGGTTTTTTTTTAATGAATTGTAAAAAATGATGTGTGATTTTCCATACAGCAGGATAGTTACACATTTATAAAGAAAGCACATAGTCTTTTTGTTGAATCATTATGCTGTTTTTTTTTTTTCAAAAACCACTGTCTGCCCAAAGGAAGTGTATTTAACCCATGGTATATGCCTGCAGGGGTCTGCAACCTGCGGCTCCAGATGTTCATGGACTACAATTCCCATCAGCCCCTGCCAGCATGGCCAATTGTAGTCCATGAACATCTGGAGAGCCGCAGGTTGCAGACCCCTGCCATATGGCAATAGCAGGGAAGCCATACTTTAAGAAACAACCGAAGTGTATTAGGAGACACTCTATCAGAGCTGGTCTCTGAAGACACGCATGTCACTGAATGTTATGACTCCTATCAAAGATTTATCCCCTTAAGTTTACAATCTGGAACCAAAGAATGAATGCCACGAGGACACGGGGAATGCCTCAACAGGGGCGCAGTTGCTGTCTGTTGGTCTTGCAGCAGTGGCGTAGTGGCTAAGAGCAGGTGCACTCTGATCTGGAGGAACCGGTTTGATTCCCAGCTCTGCCGCTTGAACTGTGGAGGTTTATCTGGGGAATTCAGAGTAGCCTGTGCACTCCCACACACGCCAGCTGGGTGACCTTGGGCTAGTCACAGTTCTTTGGAGCTCTCTCAGCCCCACCCACCTCACAGGGTGTTTGTTATGGGGGGGGGGGAAGGGCAAGGAGATTGTCAGCCCCTTTGAGTCTCCTACAGAAGAGAAAGGGGGGATGTGAATCCAAACTCCTCCTCCTCCTCCTCTTGTTCTTCTTCTGTTGAGACCTATGAAACTATTCCAGGCACTATTGGGATTATTGGGAGCAGGGCTCGGTTGCTGGGTCCTTTGCCTCTTGCCTTCGTTCCCGATTATAGGACAGTCTCCAGATGATACCCTGAAATTTTGGTGCCGATACATCCAAAAATGTGCCCCCTGCAGGAACATCCCAGAAATTTGCCCAAGAATCTTTGTTCTGCATTGAGTTTTCTGCATTGCTGTCAATGGGGGTTGCAGGGGGGGGGGGGGGCATTTCTGAAGGCACAGTCTCAAAACTTTCAGAATCTCATCAGGAGACTGCCCTAACGATACCCCCCAGGTTTGGTGTAGTTTGGTTCAGGGGGGTCAAAGTTATGGACCCTCAAAACTGTAGCCCCATCTCCCATTAGTTCCCATTGGAAACAATGGGGGATGGGGGCACCCCCTTTGGGAGTCCATAACTTTGGACTCCATGAACCAAACCTCATCAAACCTGGGTGATATCATAAGTAGAGTCTCGCAAAGATACTCTGAAATTTTGGTGCCGCTAACCTAAAAACTGCGCCCCCTGCAGGCCAAAAACAGAAAACCACTAAAAATACCCAAAAACGAACCCTGCAGTTTTGGGCAGCTGCCCACCTTGCCAAACTACTACTACTAATACTACTACTACTGCTTCTGTAGCATGTGAGTAACAATGAAGATAGCAAGGTCAATTGTTAATTCATTGTTACTAAATATAATAATATATTAGTGCAGCAGGAATATGAAACAAAAATATATTAATAAACTGTTGCACTACAGCTGTCAAAACTCAATAAACTTTTTTAACAACTACTGTGTCTTCTCTTTGTCTAATTTATTTGATTGTATATATAATCAATATAATCGCATAATTCATGCGAAAAATCTTCAAATTCAAAGGTAACATTCAAAGGTAAGTAACTATTTACATCCAACATTCAACATTCAAAGGTAAGTAACTATTTACATCCAACATTCAACATTCAAAGGTAAGTAACTATTTACATCCAACATTCAACATTCAAAGGTAAGTAACTATTTACATCCAACATTCAACATTCAAAGGTAAGTAACTATTTACATCCAACATTCAACATTCAAAGGTAAGTAACTATTTACATCCAACATTCAAAGGTAAGTAACTATTTACATCCAACAAGTAAATGACTTATATATCAATTGCAGTGCGGAATATATATAACAACTTTACAACTGTACAGTCTTTAGACAGGTAAGTGTTCAATATATTGTCCATTCAAGTCCAGATGTCTTCAGATTTTTTATGATTCAACTCTCCAGCAATTATCTTCAAATCATCAGGAAAACGCATTGCGCAAAATTCACGTTTTTCACAAATTTCTTCAGCCTCAGTCCTTCAATTATGGATTTAATTTATACAGGGTATAAATTGTATGGGTATCTACAGAACAAATTCAATATATAGTACAATTTCAATATACAATAAATTACATGCTCCTAATTCTATGCCCGTTATTGTTGAACTTACATCTCCTCTATCCTGTGTGTGGAATGGATTCTTTTTTCCATCCAAAATAAACAACTGCTGCATACCATTGATAAACTCAAAAAAACTATTTAACCAATGGCAACAGGATATAAGCAGATATATTTTTTTGGCGGGGGGGGGGGGAATCCCGAGTGAAATATAAAAACTTAATTGCACATGGATTTTTGGTAAAGTGTAAAATACGGGAACTCTTGGGAACTTGTTAATTACAAACGTGGCTACTTTTGTAGAAATCCATCCCGCAATTTCAGCTTCTTGTACAGCTATCTGTATTATTCTGGCTATTTGTTGTGTGGGGTCTCCAGCTAATTTGGTGTAACATTTATTGTCATTAAGCTGTCGGCATGCCTCAGATATATAATCGTCATAATTTTGTATGACGATAGCGCCGCCTTTATTGGCTTCCTTAATTATTATGTCTTTATCCGATCTAAGTTTCTGCAGGGTTCGTAATTCTTCTCTTGAAAAATTTAAAGCGTCCATGATATCTGCGTTCTACATTTTTCATGTCTTTCAAGACTAATCTTTCAAAAGTGGCTATGGATGGATCAAAAACTGGGGGAACACAGGAAGATTTCAGGGCCACTTGCCCTGGACCTGTTTTTAATCTTTCTGTCGGCTGTTCTGCAAAGAAAACTTTTAACTTAATTAGCCTGATAAGTTTATAGAGATCTACTCTTGTCTGGTAAGAATCGTATTTAGGAGTCAATACATAGCCTAGTCCTAAATTAAGGACTCTAGTCTCCATTGGGGTAAGTGTTCTTGATGATAAGTTCACCATCAGGTTTTCCTCCGACCTCGCCAAGCGGAACGGAAAAAAGATGGTGGTGATCTTTCTCTTGTACTCCGTCAGTCTGATCTTGGTTCCCTCTGGAGGTAAAGGATCTCTTCTACCAAGCCGCTCATCCTCTCCCGAGGAGGATTGTAATTCTTCTCTATCAGTAACTTCATATTCTGATGAGATATACCCATCAAACCATCTCACTCGCTGTCCTCGCGGTCTAGGTCCCTCTTTATCACATTGCCATCGGTATACATGATTACTTTGATAATCCTTCTGATCCCTGAGGAATTTTTTGTTTTTAAATTCCAATAGTTTGTCTTTAAATTGGGTCAACTCCCTTTCTAACGTGTTTAATCTCCCATCTAACCAATCTTGTCCCATCTTAGTTTTTAATTCTGCTTCTAATGTTTTTATCTCATTGCTCAACCTAGCTTCTTCTTCAGTGGCCGTTTCTATTAAAAGGACCATAGATCCATCCGTAGCCACTTTTGAAAGATTAGTCTTGAAAGACATGAAAAATGTAGAACACAGATTTCTCAGGCAACCTAACACTAACCACACCCTGTGTCTCCTGGAGTCAGGAAAGCATTCTATCTAGGAAACAGGCAGAAAAACTTCATGATCGTGGCCTAAAATATATCCCCCCCCCAACCTTTCAAGAATTCCACTGGATGAAGAGTTCTGGAAAACTCAAACACATAGCAAACCTTCTTCACGGTAGAATGCTCTTCCTGGGTCGTAGTGCCTACCTAGCCCTGTTTCCCCTGCCCCCCTCCCCCAATTCTGTTCGGATGTAAAAATACACTTTGGCATAAATGCTCTTGTATCAAAGTACCATATTCAATAACGCACAAAATAATGATTTTGACAAAGGCAGACCGATAAAATGAATAACAATTCTCATACTCCTTCGGATTATATTCTAATGTGGAACCATACCATTTTCTCAACTGCTCTGCCGCAACTAACCAAAGTATTATCTTCCTACAGAACAGAGTCTAATTGTTCTAACTATGTGAGTCACCTTGGGGATCCTAACCATGTGGAAAGATGGCATAAATAAAATAGATAAAAATAATGAATGAAAAACAGTACACCGTGTATAGCAGAGAACAGGCACAACTAGCTTCCTTGAGCTAAAAGCCAACCACCTGACGTGTGAAGAAGCCTGTGGAAAATATTGTCATAAATACAAGCTGACAGCTTCTGAGGCTAGGCTGCACCTGACCCCAACACCTGAGAGCTATCAGCTAAAGTCAAACTGAAGCCACAAGTTCTCACATTGTCCATTAACCCTAGATATACTCACCGTCACTTGCGTTCTCTGCACGGGGTTCAGACATCTGGGCTACAGGCTGAGCAGACAGGCCTGCAGATACTTGTGGGAGGGGCAGAAGACCTTGGCTGAGCTCACGACCCGACGGAGACACCAACTGACCAGAGCGGCTTAGAAGGGGTAGCTTCTGCTTAGCTTCTGTGGAGCATCGAGGAGCCACGGCGGGAAGGGAAAAGAACAGTGTTAGCAGGTAATTTCTTGTTACAGAGGAGACAGGTCTAACGAGGTCCAACAAGTTCAGCTCACCGGATCTGGGAAGGTCACACTTGAAACATTTCTCTCTGCGCTTGAAATTCTGCACTCCACGCTGTTGAGAGAACGCATACCACGTTGCATCTTAATTTGAGCTACATGCGCAGTATAGAACTCTCCAAGAAGCATGCCAACCCCCCCATTGTCTGCAGAACTGCCCGCTCACACAAACTTGTACGTTGGTCTTGCCATCAATCTTCAGGGTTGTAAGTTCCTGTCCTGGCAGGCCTTGCCTGCCTCGTTTGCCCTTAAGGCTGTCAAGAAACACTTGAGATCCAGATTCCACTCCAGTAGCAGCCTGGAGACCAACATGATTTTGGGAGCATAAACCTTTCTCAGATACATAAACCTTTCTCAGATACTAGCAGCATGCGACGAAGGGAGCTCTGATTCTCAGGTGCTTAGATCCCAAAAAACCTGGTTGGTCTACAAGGTGCTACTGGCTGGCATTGAGCTCTTCCCTGCAAACCAACATGGCTACCCTCTGAAACTATCTTTGAGGGACACTTAGTTAATCCTTTTGATAAGTTCTGGTGTGTTCTGGTCTGAGAGATTCACTAAGACTGGATGGCACATTATGAACAATGCTCACGCTAAGGGCAGTAAGACAACAATGGGGATGTCCTATGTACTCATTATACCGACCAGGAGTGGCTGGCTGGCTGAGTAGACCATGAGCGAGCTGCCAGGATATCTGACCCACAGGGGGCTTGAACTCCTGACCATGGGAGTGGCAGTGCAAGCACTTAACCACTACGCCATGCGGCTCCTGAGTAATACAGAGGAGTCAACAATGTCAACCCTGGGGATAAGCTAAAGGGAGAAGAGGTGGGCAGAGGAAGGGGGGTGATGATGAGCCATGGCAAGTGCCCAAGAGCAACGCCCTCGAGTCCAAACCTCGTACATCGTTCTCAATGGCCGACTGGAGCAGCATCCTCAGCCTCTGGATGCTGTTGGCCCTCTGCTCCTCCTCTGTTCGGTAGGTCCAGTCCCCCTGAAACCCCAGCGGATCGTTGGGACTATCCTGGGCAAAAACAGCAGGAGAGAGGGCAGGATCAGCACGGCGGAGGCACTGGGCAACCTCAACAGGTAAGAAGGCATGCTGCACTGGGCAAGACCTAAAGTCCCAGCACTCGCACTGGCAACCTCAGCCCCACCACGCTTGCCTCTTCTTTCAATGGACGAACCAGGATGCCAAAAGTTCCGGGCAGCTCAAAGCTACGTCCCAAGTCCAGGCCCCCTTCCGTCACCGGGGAAGACTGTTCCACCATGTTTTCTTCATACAACCCACAGTATGAGAATTCGCATTCATTTTTACACGCTGCCTGTCTCAAAACCATTGTTTTGTGCACTATTGAACATGGTACTTTTGATAACAAAAGCATTTATGTGAAAAGATATTTTTACTTTCAAACGGATGGGGAGGGAGCAGGGCTAAGACCAGTGGTGGGATCCAAAAAATTGAGTAACAGGTTCCCATGGTGGTGGGATTCAAACAGTGGCGAAGCGCCAATGGGGCTGGGCGGGGCACGATGGGAGCGTCGCCGGGCATTCTGGGGGCGGGGCATTAATAATTTCTCTGTTACTGTAAAAAAAAGTTCCTAATTTCCAGCTGGTATCTTTCTGTCCATCATTTAAACTCATTATAGCAAGTCCTATCCTCTACTGCCAACAGAAACAACTACTTCTCCTCTAATTGAATGCCTGTCAAATACTTAATACTTTCAAATACTTCATTTTGTTTCTAGAAAACCAAAGAAGGAGACTTTCCTTAAACAAGGAACTTTACCATATTTCTAAAACATGTTTTTAAAACAGCCCAACAGGGAGAATGATCCCGTTTTCTACCTTCGCTAACCAGCCACATAGGAAACAACAGGACTTTATGATTTTTGGACCTAATGGAATTTCTAACGGAAAAGCAGACCCAGTTAGTAACCCCGTCTCGGCACACACAAATAATTAGTAGCCCACTCTCAGGAACTGGTGAGAACCTGCTGTATCCCACCTCTGGCTAAGACCTAGGCAGAGCATTCTACAAGAAAGAAGGTCCAGCATTCCTTCTTCTGTGGTGGAAGAATATACAATCCTACTATCATCTTTTTGTGGAACAGATTATAAATGGCAATCCTTATTTGCTGAGAACCGGCATGATATAGTGGTTCAGAGCAGGTGGACTCTCATCTGGATAGCTGGGTTTGATTCCCCTTCCCCTCTGCCCACGTGAGCAGTGCAGTCTTATCTGGTGAACCAGATTTGCTTCTGCATTCCTGCTGGGTGACCTTGGACTAGTCACAGTTCTCTCAGATGCATCTCAGCCCCACCAACCCCCTCAGATGTCTGTTGTGGGGAGAAGAGAAAGGAGGTCTTTACAGGAGAGAAAGAGATTATGGAAGGTTATGAATCCAAACTCTCCTTTCTCAGGCAACCTAATACTAAACACACCCTGTGTCTCCTGGAGTCAGGAAAGCATTCTATCTCGGAAACAGGCAGAAAAACTACATCATCATGGCCTGAAATATATCTCCCCCCCCAAACCTTTCAAGAATTCCACTGGATGAAGAGTTCTGGAAAACTCAAACACATAGCAAACCGTCTTCACTGTAGAATGCTCTTCGTGGGTCTTAGTGCCTACCAAGCCGCAGAAGGCCATTGCGTTCACATCCTACATGTGAGCTCCCAAAGGCACCTGGTGGGCCACTGCGAGTAGCAGAGAGCTGGACTAGATGGACTTTGGTCTGATCCAGCTGGCTTGTTCTTATGTTCTTATGTTCTTAGCCCTGTTTCCCCCGCCCCCCTCCCCCAATTCTGTTCGGATATAAAAATACACTTTGGCATAAATGCTCTTGTATCAAAGTACCATATTCAATAATGAACCATATTCAATGGATCCTGGCTTTGCCAAGGGTGAGGGGGAGCCAGTAGGTTCCCTAGCTATGCCTCTGCCTAATCATATAAGTAGTCACTCAAATTTTCTCCTAGCTATTTTCTTCATTAAGACTGGATGGCATATTATGAACAATGCTCACGCTAAGGACAGCAAGACAACTATGGGGGTATCCTATGACAGTGGTGGCAAACCTATGGCCACACACACATCTAGGCTAGCCTGGGCTGCTGGGCTCGATTATTAGCATTAAACCTAAGATCTCGTTTTGGGAAAGCAGCGTTGGTAACCCTGTTAAACTCCACTGATTTTCATGCGAGGAACTAAAGCGCAATCCTTTACCTGGGAGTTAGCTCGGTTGCTGGCAATGGGGCTTGCTTTTGAGTTGCTTCAAAGCAAAGCCACCGACTACCACCAAGCTTACTCCCAAGTAACACACGCCTCGGAGCCAACTGTTTTTCTAAACTAAAACCCAAGTATTCAGGTTAAATTGCTATGTTGGCACTTTGCGATAAATAAGTGGGTTTTGGGTTGCAATGTGGGCACTCGGTCTCGAAAAGATTCGCCATCGCTGACCTATGAGATGAAAACCTGACAAATTAAGGCCTATTTCCCACATCAAATGTGAAAATGCAGACAAAAGAATGTTTACAATAGTTCTAAGTACAAAGTTAACTGTACCTGCCAAGTGGAGTCGACTTCAGATGAATTGCTCGTACTGCTCTCCTGGAGAGAATGTTGAATAGTATAAAGAGATGGCATGGCAGAGATGCAAAATCAGAAGTGGGAATGCAAAGGGCTGAGGGCTACGTTCAGTTCTAATTTATGCCTACTGCCCAAAGACTCCACCAGTCATTACATCCTTCCAGAAGTGTAGCTGGGCCATACTGCGCCTGGTGCACACTCTGTGTTTTCCGCCCCACCTCCGCAGTGCCCCGCCCCCACACTTCAGGCTGAAAACGGCCTGGCGGGAACTACACTTCCCATGAGACCTTGGGGCTCGCAAGGTTTCCTAGGAAGTGTAGTTTCCACCAGGCCGTTTCCAGTCTGAAGGGAACAGGTCACTTCGCCAGCCTGCATTGTTTCAATAAGGCAAGGGGGCGTGGGGGGATTTTCTGCCCCTCAGGCGCGTACCCAGTGCAATGCGCACCCCCGGTCCCCTGGTAGCTCCACCACTGCATCCTTCCAAGCTGAAAAGGATACACTACTTGAGGGACCTGAGCAGACCACAGGATCCCACCACCCACAGAAGGATAAAGTTCCTCATGAATATTGTCCAAAGGGTTTGCCTCCAACTTTACCTCCACACTGTGTTCCTCAGAGGAGTCATCATGGTTATCGTTGAATTCCTGGTTGTCGAAATCTTGCAGATAGGATTGATAATCCATATCTCTGCAGTTGTGGTCTCTCTGGCTACGGCCTTCACCTTCGTCCTGGCTACGGTCAACAGCACCATAGCAGTCAGTCCCATTTCCATGACCACGTCTAGAAAGTATGGTAGGAAGGGAATCTCTCAGAACTACCCTGTGGAACTGTTGCTGATACTGATGATGAGGCAGAAGTATTCCCTACCAAGCCATTTCCTAAGGGCCTCCTAGCCAAAAATTGGACCACCACAATAGTGTGACCATCCGTCCCGTTTTCGGCGGGACATTCACGCTTTTTAACAATTAGTCACGCATCCCGAGGCGTTTAAAAAAAGTCCCGAGTTTTGGAGGCTGCAGCCGGTTTGTTGTTAAATTTTCTTCAGTTCGGAGAACCGGTTGTTAAAGATTAACTTCAACTCCTTTGATGAATCTTCCTCAGGGTTAATGATTAACTTCAACTTCAACTGACCCAGCAAGTCTGTTAATGATTAATCCCCCTCCCTTCCATGAGAGTTAGTGGTGAGAGGCTCTGTTTTTAAAAGGAACTTCTGCGCCTGCTTAAGGATCTCCCACATGTCAGCGAGGTGGGGGGTGGGGGGTGGGGGGAACAGCCTGGCTGAAGAGGATCAGAATTCTGCAAAGCAGGAGCCACCCGGCACATGAAGAGTTAAGGTGATTTCTGCTTGATCAGAGTCAAAGGAAGCCCCTCTGCGGGAGCAGGCGGCCTCGAGCAGGGAAGCCCCTCTGCCCGAGAGAGAAGGTGCTTGCCTTCTCCCGCGGGCAGAAGGGGAATGGCAGCGGCGTTGGCCTGCTCGGGGTCGCCTGCTCTTGCGTTGCAGGAGCAGGCGGCCTCGAGCGCGAAGGCCCTCTGCCCGAGAGAGAAGGTGCTTGCAACCTTCTCCCTCGGGCAGAGAACTCTTTAGCATGGCATTGGCAACACCTGCTCGGGGAGTGCAGCCACCTGCCACTGTAGTCAAGAATGCCACTGTATACACCTTTTTTTTGTTTTATTGTAGGGGCATTTTGTTTAAAAAAAAAAAGCAGCAGAAATAAGGTCTGTATGGCTGATTATTCACTTGTGCTCTGCTCCACAGCAAGGATACATTTCTTTTGGGCCTCGCTCCCCCCCCCCCATCAATGGTGTCCCTCTTTACCAATGTTAAAATCTGAGTGCGCCACCTTACACCCACAAGTTAAAGAAACAAAGTGGTTTGCTGGGTACATTTAAGCCAGATGCTCAGGGACAAGTAGCCCCATTTTGAGGCAGAAGGAATGATGCAAAGCTAAGCAAGATTTTTTTAAAAAAACCTCAAACCTACTCCAGCTAAAATCACCAAGGAAACAGCAACTAGGATGGTCTAAAGAACTGTCCTATAGAAAAACCAGTGGTACCAAGAGCAACCTACAAGTACTGTCCAATGACTGAGAAGAACGAATAACCTCTACGCTGCGCCTGCAACCCAGTATCAAAGTGTTGATTCAGAAACTCTCCTCACAGCACGGGGGCTGCTGTTTTACACAGCTCCAATCAAGTTTAGATGCAGGGATGATCTTGGTGATGCCAACGACAGAGCTCCTTTCTAGTCAAATGGCTTCTGCAGCTTGAGGAAACTCAGCCCAGAGCCTGAGCACAGAGTTCAGTGCTGCAGCTCTGCCCCTCTTGCCAGGGGGGGGGGGGGCTCATTACCATATGAAATCTCCGCCCAGGGCTGTGAAAAGCCCACCTCTTTTTTTCTACACACCTATGAAAGGGGCTTCACCTGTGTTGACATGTAAAGGGACATATCAAAGTGATGCAATCCATCATCTCTTGAGGATGTACCACTCATTGATGGCTGAACCATTATATGTACCATTGAATGTACAGGTTGCCTTCTCTGCTTCTGCCTTGGTCAGATGACCTTATATTTTGCTGCAGCTTAATAAAAATAGATGTATTCTTTAACACCTCTATTTATTTATTTATTTATTTATTGGTTGGATTTATAGGCCGCCTCATCCACGAAGGGCTCGAGGCGGCTCACAACATACTATACACCAACAATCCATAAAATACATAATAGAATCTCATTAAAAAAAACCATTAAAATCATCAGTTAATTTAAGAGCAGCAACAATTTACTTTAAAACTAAATAGCTGTGAGGGGTTAAAGGCAAGCAAATTAACAATTGGCAACAATCACACAACGAAGTAAGCCCGATCTAAAAGGCCGAGGAGGAAAATGTCAGGGCCCAAAGATGGGAACCAAGGCCCACTGGCAGATAGAGATAGGTAGCCTTCAGCTGGGGAGACAGCAAAATCCAGCTGTGCCAGCCTCCTGCAAAGCCCGGTGGAACAGCTCCGTCTTACAGGCCCTGCGGAACTCACCAAGGTCCCGCAGGGCCCGGACAGCTGGAGGGAGAGCGTTCCACCAGGCAGGGGCCAGGGCCGTAAAGGTCTAAAGTCTTTTACTGGGCTCAAGTCTTTGGAGACCAGATCTCAGCTCCAGCAGTGGACAGACAGCTGAGCCAGACCTTTTCTGCTCCTTCTGCTGCCGAGGGGGACCACGTGCCTGCTTCCGGCAGGAGGCCTCCCAGAGCTCCAATCTGGCTTCCAATCTGAGTAGAAGGAGAAAAGGCTCAGCTGGGAAGATGTCTCACGTCGGGACTAAGAACCAGGCAGTCTGGAGGGATGACCAGAACATCACCTGGCACACGTATGTCACAACTGCGTTTTTGGGCAGAGGTGAAATTCTGGCGGGGGGGGTGGGATGTGAACTGCAGTCCATAACATCTGGAAGGCTGCGAGTTTGACACCTGTGATTATACTAATAATGACTACAGAATTCAAGAGAATAGTTTGAAAGATGCTCAAACATCTAAATACAAAACAAAAGACTTCCTAGGCTTCACACGCATGCGCGCACCATCTTATCTGGCTGTTTCTCAGATCTGCCACCGAGCTTAGCTGTCCAGACTTGAGCGTTTGTGTTTTCCAAATGCATGGGTTAATAACAATATTGAACCAAACGGATTGCTCAGTGCTCCCTGAAACCCCAGCTCTGCCCTTAGTTTACTGGGTTTGCCTTAGACAAGACACTCCATCTCAGCTCAGTGGCTGGAAATCCACTCAGCTGTCCTCAGTCAGAGCCAAGCCTTCCTTCTGGGCTCTGACTCCAGCCTGGTGGAATTCATCTTGACATCAGACCCAGATCCTGGGAAACGTATTGCAGTTCTGAAGGCCTGTAAGACGGAGTGATTCTGCCTGGCTGCCTATGGTGGAGGACAGCAAGGGTGGTCACTGAGATAGCCTCCCTCCTCCCCTTTAGTAAGTTTTTAGTATTTTTTCCCTTTCCCCCTCCAAGCATGGATCCTGCCCCCATCTCTAGACTCTTTAGAATTACAATTTTAAAAGAAGAAAAAGCACATTTCTAGAATGTGTCCAATGCATGTTTCCAACGTTAACTCACCTGCTGGTGTTCTCCTTTGGCCCCCAGCATTCCCGGGGGGGAGGTGGCAAGACGTCCATGGGCACTCCAATCTGTGAGAGAAGACAAAGAGCAACAACATAAGAACATCAGAACATAAAAACATAAGAAAGAGCCTGCTGGACCAGACCAGAGTCCATCTAGTGCAGCTCTCTGCTACTCGCAGTGGCCCACCAGGTGCCTTGGGGAGCTCACAGGCAGGATGTGAAAGCAATGGCCTGCTGCTGCTGCTGCTGCTGAGCACCTGGTCTGCTAAGGCATTTGCAATCTCAGATCACGGAGGATCACGATTGGGAGCCATAGATCGACTTCTCCTCCATAAATCTGTCCAAGCCCTTTTTAAAGCTATCCAGGTTAGTGGCCATCACCAGTGGCGTTCCTGCCTAGGGACAGGGGGTACCCTCTGTCCCCTGGCACCCCCCATTTGGTCAAATGGGGGGGCGCCAACATTTCAGGGTCTTTTGTGTGTTTTTAAAGTTTTTAAGTGTTTTTCACGTTCCGGGGTGCAGGGGGCGCATTTTTAAGGCTAGCACCACCGAACTTTCAGGGTACCATCCTGAGACTGTCCTGATGATACCACCCAAATTTGGTGATGTTTGGTTCAGGGGAAGCAAAGTTATGGACCCCAAAAGGGGGTGCCCCATCCCCATTGTTTTCAATGGGAGCTAACCTGAGATGGGGGCTACCCATTTGAGGGACCATAACTTTGGTCCCCCTGAACCTAACTTCACCAAATTTGGGTGGCATCATAAGAATAGTTAACAGATGATACCCTGAAAATCTGGTGCCACTAACTTTAAAAATACACCCCTTCCAGGCACCCCAAGAAATCTGCCCAAGATTCTTTGTTTTGCAGTGACTTTGCTCCATTGTAGCCAATGGGGAATTTCTGAGTGTGTAGGCAGGCTGCACATTTTTGAAGATAGAGGCACCAGACTTTCAGGGTGGCTCCAGGAGGGCCTCCTGGTAATAGCATCCAGGTTTGGAGACCTTTGCTTCTGGGGGTTCAATTTTATGGGCCCCTAAAAGGCTTATTTTGTTTCCCCGCTCCTGCACATGAAAGCCTGTGGGCTGAGTTCTCTCAGAACTCTCTCAACTCCCCCCCCCCCCCACTCCAGAAGCAAAGGTCACCAAGCTTGGATGCTATTACTCAAGGCCTCTTGGAGCCACCTTGAAAGTCTGGCACCTCTATCTTCAAAAATGTGCAGCCAGCGCTTACACACTCAGACATTCCCCAGAATCTGCCAGGCTCTTCAGCAAGTTCTGTGGTGGGAAAAATTACTTTTCCCCCCATAGACTTCAATGGGACTTTCTGTTATTCCCAGATGGCTCTGTGGTAGAGGTTTCAACAGGAGGCACTGTGGTAGGTATCTTGCTCGGGGTGGGGGCATTTCCTGTAGCTGCTGGTGTGAGTCTCCTGAAAGGAACCAGCCAAATTTGCTAAAATGTGTGTGGAAGAGGAAAATGCTGTGGGCACCGAGTTGAAGGTGAACCTGATGCCCACAGCATTCGGCCATCACAGGCAAACTTCAGCATAAGTTGGCTGGTTCCTTTCAGGAGACTCACACAAGCAGCCCTGCAGGAAATAAGTGCGGGGGCACTTATTTCCTGCAGGGCTGCTTGTGTGAGTCCAGAGAAAGACCACTACCACAGTGCCTCCTGTTGAAACCTCTACCACAGAGCTGGGCATAACGGAAAGCTCCATTGAAGTCTATGGTGGGAAAAATATTTTTCCCACCACAGAACTTGCTGAAAAGCCTGGCAAATTCTGGGGAATTTCTGAATGTGTAAGTAGTGACCACACATTTTTGAAGATAGAGGCGCCAGACTTTCAAGGTGGCTTCAAGAGGCCTTGAGTAATAGCATCCAAGCTTGGTGAGCTTTGCTTTTGGGGGTGGGTGGGGGTGCTGAGAAGTTCTGAGAGAACTCAGCCCGCAGGCTTCATGTGCAGGAGCAGGGAAACAAAATAAGCCTTTTGGGGGCCCATAAAATTGGACCGTCAGAAGGAAAGGTCTCTATTACCAGGAGGGATTCCTGGAGCCACCTTGAAAGTCTGGTGCCTCTATCTTAAAAAATGTGCAGCCTGCCTCAGAAATTCCTCATTAGCTACAATGGAGCAAAGTCACTGCAAAACAAAGAATCTTGGGCAAATTTCTTGGGGTGCCTGGAAGGGATGTATTTTTAAAGCTAGTAACACCAAAATTTCAGGGTATCATCTGTTAACTATTCTTATGATGCCACCCAAGTTTGGCGAAGTTAGGTTCAGGGGGACCAAAGTTATGGTCCCTCAAATGGGTAGCCCCCATCTCAGGTTAGCTCCCATTGAAAACAATGGGGATGGGGGCATTCCATTTGGGCATCCATAACTTTGCTTCCCCTGAACCAAACATCGCCAAACTCAGGTGGTATCATCAGGGCAGTCTCTGGATGATGCCCTGAAATCATGGTGCCACTAGCTTTAAAAATGCACTCCCTGCAGGCCAAAAAAACACCAAAAATACTCCCCCCCCCCAAACCCAAATACCTTGCATTCGCATTTGTTCATATTTGGGCAGGACATAATCAGACAATTTTTGTCCAAATGTGCCGAAATTTGCCCAGATTCCAGCCGAATCTGCTATTTGTTTCATCTGAATCTCCAACCCTCAAAAGTGATGCTGCTTCAGGGTGGGGGAGAATCCACTCCCAAACAGCATCACTTTCAATTTTGTTTTAACCGGGGACCCCAGATTCTCCCTTTAAGGTAGATTTAAAAGAAGAATCTGAGCTCCCTAGTTTAAACACCATTGAAAGTGATGGGCTGTGTGCTGGGGAGGTGGATTCCACTGGGAGAGTGTTTTGTGAGAGATGAGTGCTGACATTTGTTTGGTAAATGTTTTGCTGGGGGTGATTTGTGAGAGATTTACATGCTTAATACCCACTTGCACTGGCTTGGAGTTGTTTTCTCAGATACTAACAACCTCACTTTCCATGCTAAGGAGTTGTTTGTGATTCTCCGAGAATT
Organism: Sphaerodactylus townsendi; assembly: GCF_021028975.2. Classification (NCBI taxonomy): domain Eukaryota; kingdom Metazoa; phylum Chordata; class Lepidosauria; order Squamata; family Sphaerodactylidae; genus Sphaerodactylus; species Sphaerodactylus townsendi. The sequence goes on along the minus strand of NC_059439.1, from coordinate 980,170 downwards.
AGGAAAAGAGTTGGTGGGGAGAGAGCCATGCATGTTTTGCTGGGAGTGGGAGGTGTTTTGTGAGCTGGTGCAAAAAATCATTGTTTGGTCATGGTTGGGGAGGGTGGCCGCCGATATGCTGGGCCGGGGAACTCAGGTTTTTTCTCCGGGCACCAGTTTGCCTAGGTATGCCCCTGGCCATCGCCACCTCCTGTGGCAGCAGATTCCAAACACCAATCACACGTTGTGTGAAGAAGTGTTTCCTTTTATTAGTCCTAATTCTTCCCCCCAACATTTTTCAATGGCTGCCCCCTGGTTCTAGTATTGTGAGAAAGAGAGAAAAATTTCTCTCTGTCAACATTTTCTACCCCATGCATAATTTCACAGACTTCAATCATATCCCCGCTCGGACGTCTCCTCTCCAAACTAAAGAGTCCCAAACGCTGCAGCCTGTTCTAGATTACACTACTTGGACAATCCTGATCCTTCTCTCTGTATGATGTTTCAAAGGGGGGGGGGTTGAGAGAGATAGACAATTAGAGATGGAAGAACGATAGTTGGACACATTATGCTTTCAGACACCATATGCACCCCCCTTCCCCTGGTAGCTCCACCACTGCATCCTTCCAAGCTGAAAAGGATACACTACTTGAGGGACCTGAGCAGACCACAGGATCCCACCACCCACAGAAGGATAAAGTTCCTCATGAATATTGTCCAAAGGGTTTGCCTCCAACTTTACCTCCACGCTGTGTTCCTCAGAGGAGTCATCATGGTTATCGTTGAATTCCTGGTTGTCAAAATCTTGCAGACAGGATTGATAATCCATATCTCTCCTGCAGTTATTGGTCTCTCTGGCTGCTGACCTTCACCTTAGATCACACTGGCAGCTACGGATTCAACAGCACCATAGCAGTCAGTCCCATTTCCATGACCACGTCTAGAAAGTATGGTAGGAAGGGAATCTCTCAGAACTACCCAGAGGAACTGTTGCTGATACTGATGATGAGGCAGAAGTATTCCCTACCAAGCCGTTTCCTAAGGGCCTCCTAGCCAAAAATTGGACCACCACAAGTAAAAGCAAAGCGGTTGCTGGTACAAGCCAGATGCTCCAGACAATAGCCCCAAGGCAAGAACGATAAGCTAAGCAACAGTTTTTTTTTAAAAAAACTCAAACCTAAACCAAAACTCAAACAAAAACTCTCTCCCAGCCAGCAAGGAGATGGTTGGTGTGGCTGGGGGGGAAAACCCCAAACCACCCACCCACCGGCTCAGCTGGCTGGGGGGCAAAGAAACCAGGGAGTTCCATGCTATGGCCCCCAAAAAGGTTAGGGCCCATATCCCACTGACCCCTGAAGCAAAGTTCCCCAAACCTGGATGGTGTCATCCAGAGACTCTCCTGAAGATACCCGGAAAATTTCGTGGCTGTACCTTCAGAAAATTTCGTGGCTGTACCCCAGCCCTCCACCAGAAATTTTCCATTGACAGCCATGCAGCAAACTCATTGCAGAACAAAGAATCTTCGGCAAATTTCTGGGGGTGCCTGCAGGGGCCGCATTTTTAGACGTATTGGCACCAAAATTTCAGGGTATCATCAGGAGACTGCTCTGATGATACCCCCGAGTTTGGTGCAGTTTGGTTCATGGGGGCCACAGTTACGGACCTTCAAAGTGGTAGCCCCCATCTCCTTAGCACCCCTTGGAAACAATGGGGATAGGGGGACCCCTTTGGGGCCCCGTAACTTTAGGTCTATCACCTTCCCTCCTATGATGTTGAAAAATCCTTAAAAGCAAACAAACTACCCACTCTCCGCCCCCAGCCATTCTTCCCACCCAGTTTCCCACCCACCCCAAAAACATACCCCACTCACCCACAGTCGCTGTCATTGCCTTCTTTAGGTGCTACTGTAGAAGGTCTGTAAAAAAGAAACAAGACACAGAATCCCCCCAAAAGTTAAAAAAGGTTGCAAAACAACAGTTGCACTAAACTTTTGTACAATTATAACTTCACTGAACAGCTGCGCAGAGATTTCCAGAAGGGGATGTCCAGAAAGCACACCTAGGGGAGTCCCATATGAAATAATACTCATTAGATCTTTTTAGCGAGTATTTTGCCTTCTTGGGTTGAAAGTGCCCGAGTAAATACTTTTCTAGATCTAATAGACCTGATGGTAAAGGAGCAAATTCTTCAGATTGTGCCCTCATATCAGGCAGCTTTAGCTCGGGCACAAAGACCAGAGACTAGTCATGATCTGGCAAAAATACTGGATGAAATTGCAGCACATTCTACTCATACAATGAAGTACCAGCGATCGCCCACTCCAGCGCCCAGAAAAATTCCTGTAATGCAAAATCAGAAGGGACAAAAAGATGTTGGTGTGGCACCAGTTGTATGCTATTTTTGTCATCAGGAAGGGCATATCCGCTCTAAATGTCCCGTGGCAGCAAAAAGAAATATGATAAGTCAACAAAGCATTTGTCTACCTGTAAGTCAAACTGCATCTACTCAGTTTCAGACTCAAACGAGCACAGAAAATGTAATTAATATGGGAGATGAATGGGCTGATGAGGATGAATGTAACCAAATGTTATGTGAAAATGTCAGTCTGGGCCATGGGGGTGGGCTGGAAACGACAGTTCAGTCTACTCAGGGGGTGAATGGGACAGAGGTGATAGAGATGAATCAAATTGATTTAACTAATATAAAGAAAAAACCAATCTCATGTTACATCAGTCAAGAACAGGCTGATTGGTGTGTACAGAATAGGGCAATGCGTGTAATGATACAGAACTCAATCATGCTTAAAGCAGTTCTGGATACCGGGGCTGATATGTCATCTTTGTGTGAGGAAGCCTTCGATGCCCTGGGCTTGGAGCCAGATGGGAAGATAGAAATTAAGGTGTATGAGATGCAGTCAAAAGAACAGCTAGTGACTCAGGTGGAAGTCACCATAGGGGATTGGACTGCAACCATTCCACTGTTGGTACATCAAGGGAATGACCCAGAATTTTTAGTGGGAATGGATATTTGTTTTAAAACAAAAGAGATACCAGGTTATGTTCGTCAGATCCCGGTCGTTACCAGGAGTAAAAGCAGACAGATAGGAGAACAACAGCTGGTTCTCGACGGGAAAGAACTGCCCCCCACGTTTCCAACAAGAGGAACAGGGAGAGAACGGAGAAGAGGAGTGCATGCAGTTGCCAGCTATGGATCAGCTCGGTGGAGAAACGAATCAAATAGAGAGATCTGTTATAGACTCAGAAGCCTTTAGGAATTTGGTACAAACGTCCCCAGACTTGCAAGGTTGCCGAGAGGCTGCAAGCAATGTTAGAACTGTTCCATGCAAGCCAGGAGATAGTACAATCTACTGGATAAATGATCTTTTATATCGGGAATTTATTCTAAAAAAGAGGACTGAGTCAGAGTCAGTGAGGCAGCTAGTGATCCCTGAATCTTCTAGAAAGGAGGTTCTAAGACTTGCCCATGACTCCATGCTGTCTGCACACTTTGGCTAAAATTACATCAGTGTTCAAATTACATCAGTGTTCTACTGGCCTGTAGTAGCTAATGATGTAAAGCAGTATGTTAATTCGTGTATGGCTTGTCAGAAAGTGGGACGCCCTACTGATCATCCTAAGGTGCCTTTAGGGAAGATCCCAATAGTCAAAACACCTTTCGCAGAAATACAGATAGATGTACAAGGTCCCTTCCCTCCTACTAAATCAGGGAAAAGGTTTATTCTCGTAATCCTAGACAGGGCAACATGCTTTCCAGCAGCTATTCCATTAAGATCTGTAACAGCAAGCAGTGTTGCTAAAGCAATGTTAGAATTTTTTGCCAACTTTGGGTTCCCTCAGGTTGTGGTTAGTGATAGGTCATCAGTATTTGTAAACAGTCTCATGCAAAAATTATATGAGCTAGCAGGTATTACACAACAACTTAGCGTAGCATATCATGCACAATCCCATGGCCAGGTAGAGAAGTGGGGAGGAACGCTGACAGGAATGCTAAAGACCTTTTGTTTAGAACAACAAGGCAATTGGGATGAGGCAGTTCCACTCCTAGTAAGTGCCTATCGAAACTCAGTGCATCCTTCCTTGGGGTTTTTTTCACCCAATGAATTAGTCTTTGGAAAGAATTTGCCAGGCTTGTTAGAGCTATTCAAGACAAATTGGGAAGGAGTTCAGACTGCTGGAATGCCTCATACTACTGTTGATTATTTCCACAATCTCCAGCAGTCTTTAGGTAGCATACCCAGACTTGTTTCTCAAGCTCTTTCAGAAGCCAGACATATGCAAAAGGTACAGTTCGACAAAAATACAAGACATAGATCTCTACAGGCTGGAGTCTGGGCTCTGGTGTTAAAGCCAGAAATTGTGGGAAAACTTGAATTGCACTGGACTGGGCCTTTTGAGGTAATAAGAGACTGTGGGAATGGAAATTACCTGCTTAAGGATCCAGAAAGAGGGCTTATGCTGATACACATTAACCGTTTTTAAAGAATAGTGCAGCGTGCCATAAACCAAATGTCAATTGAGGTATGGCCTGCGGAAGACTTTGAGGTTCCTGATCTACTTAGAGAGGCTGGTGAATTGACTGGCATAGGTGATGTTAATATCGAGGATACACTATCTAATCACCAATATAGGCAATTAACGGAAGTTTTGCATGACTTTGAAGAAGTATTTACCAATAACCCCGGGAAAACCAATCTGGTAGCGTGTGATATAGATACAGGGAACCACGTACCAGTAAAATCTGCTTTATATCCAGTACGTGGTCCCATGAGAGCAATAATAAAAGAGGAGATTGAAAAAATGCTCTCTCTGAATGGGGACATAGAGCCATGCACCTTCTAGGTGGTCCAATGTAATATTGTCTGTATGTGAATGCCAAAAAAGAAATTTACAAAGAGAAAGCTGAGTCCTAATAGTGCAGTCAGTGGTGGGATCCAAAAATTTTAGTAACAGGTTCTCATGGTGGTGAGATTCAAACTGTGGCATAGCGCCAATGGGGCTGGGCGGGGCATGATGGGGGAGTGGCCGGGCAATCCGGGGGCGGGGCATTGCTGGGCGGGACTGTGGCAAGGACGCAGCCGCTGCGCCGGTCCTTGGGCGGGAAACGAATGCACGCAGGCTGCCACGCACGCCGGTGCACCTCCTGCTAGACTGCTTCAAGTTCTGGGCACTACTGCTGAGAGGAGGAGCGTAACTAAGGCAAAAATCACGTGGCAAAATCACCAATTAGTAGCCCCCTCTCGGCACACACAAATAATTAGTAGCCTACTCTCGGGAACCTGTGAGAACCTGCTGGATCCCACCTCTGATCCTAGTCAATATTGCCTATGTGTAGATTTTAGGAAACTGAATAAGTTAATTACACTAGATCAGTATCCATCACCTCACACTGAAGAGGTAGTAGAAAGACTGGCAGAGGCAAAATACGTCACCTCTCTGGATCTGACTTCAGGATTCTGGCAGATTCCACTTACAGAAAGGGCAAAGGAAAAAAACATCCTTTTCCTGTTTTATGGGACAAGATCGCTTTAATGTACTGCCATTTGGTATCAAATCAGCCAGCAAAGTCTTCCAAAGATTAATGGACAAGGTGCTACAGGGGGGAGAGTTTGCAGTGGCGTATCGGGATGATACGGCAGTGGTTAGTTCAAGTTGGCAAGAACATCTGCAACACTTAAAAATAATGCTGCAGAGAATCCAGAATGCAGGTTTAACCATCAAGCCCAACAAAGGTCACATTGCTAAGTCATCCATGGTATACTTAGGTCATCAGATTGGAGGAGGAAAAATTGCTCCACAGGAGGTCAAAGTAGAGGCAATAGTTAAATGGCCTCGACCCACCACAAAGAAACAAGTGCAGAGATTTATTGAAAACTGTAGTCATTTGGCAGCTAGCTTAACAAATCTGTGCAGAAAGAGTGCTCCCACAAAACTGGTATGGACAAAGGAACGTCAACAAGCCTTTGAATTGTTAAAGGAAAAATTAGCTCAGGCTCCAATTCTTAGGCCACCAGATTATACCAGTCCATTCTTTGTAAGAACGGATGCTAGTCGAAATGGCATAGGAGCAATTTTATTACAGAAAGATGACAATGATTGTTTTTCACACTGTGAAATATCTGAGCCGTAAATTGCTTCCCAGAGAGCAGAAATATAGTGTTATAGAGCAGGAAGCATTGGGCGTAGTATGGGGACTCAATAAGTTAAAAACCTATCTAAGGGGCACACATTTCTATTTGGAAACAGACCATAGTCCATTAGTATTCATTCAGAAAACGAAGGAAACAAATTCTAGGACACTAAGGTGGGCCTTATCATTACAGGATCTGTCATTTGAGGTAGCCCACATAAAGGGAAAGGATAATGTTTTGGCAGATTCTTTGTCAAGATGCTACAATGATGTTGCAAATGGTCTGGCGGGTTGAAGGGGTTCAACTGGATGCATGTGACAGATGTTTCCATCTGCCCTATGCGTGGGGGGGGGGGTGTATGCAAGGATTGCATCGCAAGTGAGAACAGCACCACCAGTTGGATCACTGCCAGCAAGGCATAATCATGATCACCCCTAAAGGGAAACAGCTGTTGCTGATAGAGAAAAAGGTTAAATAAGCACAAAAGGAAAAAAGCAAAAAGGTTTTCTTTTCCCCTCTTCACGTGGGGCTTTTAGGCCATGGTTTTGTCAGTACTGAAAAGGTTTTTTCAACTGGTAAAGGAACTACCTGCAATGTTCTTTGTTCCTGTATTTTAACTGCTGCGAATAAAAGCCATTGGATAGTGTTATTGTCGGCCGTTGGATTCGTCTGCTTTCTTCTCCATGTTCGAAAGTGAAGTGGAAGTAATTTACAGAGAAATTGTCTCGGGAGAAGAGAGAGAGAGAGGCTTTTGAAGGAGCTTGAAGGCTATTTGCCGGCTGGTTCGCAAGAGTGCACGAACGCCAGAGCAAAGGGCCCGGTCCATACAGGGGAATAAGAGGGGAAGTCCTCCTATGGATTAAAAACTGGTTGAGAAACAGGAAACAAAGGGTGGGTGTAAATGGGAAGGTCTCACAATGGAGAGATGTAGGGAGTGGTGTCCCCCAAGGATACGTTTCTGGACCAGTCCTCTTTAATGTATTCATAAATGACCTGGAAGTAGGGGTGGGTAGCGTGGTTTGTGGATGATACCAAATTATGTAGGGTGGTGAGAACAGCAAAGGATTGCAAAGAGCTCCAAGTGGACCTTTATAAATTAGGTGAGTGGGCTGAGAAATGGCAAATGCAGTTCAATGTCGCAAAATGCAAAGTGATGCACATGGGGGCAAAAAATCCAAACTTCACATACACAAGGGTCAGTGCTATCAGTCACAGACCAGGGAAGGGATTTGGGCGTCTTAGTTGATAGTTCCATGGGAATGTCAACTCAATGCATGGCAGCTGTGAAAAAGGCAAACTGTGTTCAGTTCTGGTCGCCACATCTCAAAAAGGATATTTTACTTGGAAGAGATATAAAGAAGTGCCAAAAGAAGAGGACAGCGAGGGATGATTGAGGGACTGGAGCATGTCTGAGGTGGGGATAGGATTGAAGTCTATAAAATTATGCATGGGGTAGAAAATGTTGACAGAGAGAAATTTTTCTCTCTTTCTCACAATACTAAAACCAGGGGGCATCCATTGAAAATGCTGGGGGGAAGAATTAGGACTAATAAAAGGAAACACTTCTTCACACAACGTGTGATTGGAATACGCTGCCCCAGGAGGTGGTGATGGCCACTCACCTGGACTATTAGCAAAGAGCTTTAAAAAGGGCTTGGACAGATTTATGGAGGGAGAAGTCGATCTATGAGCTGAAAACCCCAATCTTGATCCTCCTTGATCTGAGATTGCAAATGCTTTAGCAGACCAGGTGCTCGGCAGCAGCAGCCGCAGAAGGCCATTGCTTTCACCTCCTGCCTGTGAGCTCCCCAAGGCACCTGGTGGGCCACTGCGAGTAGCAGAGTGCTGGACTAGATGGACTCTGGTCTGACCCAGCAGGCTCGTTCTTATGTTCTTCAGAGGCCTGGGGCAAAGCTGTCGCGCTCTGGCAGCGAAGCAACGTTAATATCGTGCTATAAGTGGATTTGCGGGGTGGGGGGGGGGGGGGAAGCGAGGCTAACCTGATCTGCTCAGATCGCCCAGCAGTGTTGGCCCTGGCTAGTATTTGGAGAGGACCCTCCAAGGGTAGTCTTGCAGAGGAAGGTTATGGCAACTCACTTGTGGCGTTTTATTTCCCCGGGTGACGGGGGGGGGGGCGTGTTCTGAGGCCCCTGTTTCAGGGGGCCTGTTGTCCAGCCACGCCTTAAGCCCCAGGGTGGGGCCAGCCCCCCCCCCGCTCTCCTCGCCGTCCTCCTCCCCCCCCCCCGCCAAAGCGCCCCCGAGCAAGCACGCCCCGCTGCTTCCAGCATTTGTAAAGCCCCACGCTTCAGCACTCGGGGATCAGGCTGCTTATCCTCCTCCTCCTTGCTTAGCCGGACGGCGTGGCTCGATACCCCTCTCTTCTGGGGTCTGCCTGGGGGCTGCAGCTGGGCGGGCTGCTGGAGTCCCACGGCTCCGGCCGCTTGCCTGGAGCATCGGGGGGGGGGGGGGCGCCCCCATTCAGCCGCGACTCCCCGGAGACGCCCTGCGAAGGGAGGAGGCTGGGAAGAGCTCGGGATACCTGAGCTTCCTCCGGCCGGAGGAGCAGCAGCAGCAGCAGCGGAGCAGCGCGCGGAGCCGTCGGCGCAGCTTCATCGCCCCGCGGAGTGCCCGGCAGAAGCGGCGGTTAGTGGGATCCTCGGCCAGGAAGGTTCCATGCCCTGCTGCCGGGGTTCTAGATCACTGGCATTGTTACCACAGAGTAACGTGTTTAATAATAGTTAGCGAATAAGCTTGAGCCGACAAGGACTTATTAAATACATGATTTTTATTCTAGACCCTCAGAGGGTCTGTTTTAGAATCAGAGGAGTCGCCCCGAGCATACAAAAGTCAGAGTCCTTCTAGGATAAAGACAGCTGATGCATCATCAATGTTGCAAAGCCAAACCCTGTCAATTCATGACGTTTCAATATTCCCGTCATTGTTAATCATGGCGATACATTGTTAAATAGCATTCTGAAGAATATAGTTTCTCACGTGGCTTGACTCTCTTTCTTTGCTTTAATTCTGCTTGGCCAGTTATTTTTCTACACACACACTTTCTTAGCTCGTTGCTAAGTAAAAGTATCTCTTCTTTGGAATGTGGGAAGAGACAACAGGGGCTGTTTTGGAAAGCAAAGTACCTTTTGCTATTTCTGAGCCATATTTCTTAATACTAAAATGTCTTCAAGAAAACTTGCTTAAGTTACATATAAGTATACTTCAGTTGAAATGTTTAAATGCTTTATTTCTATTTTCTATTTTCTGGGTCTGTGCTTTTAGATATGTTTTAGTTGAAGACATTATTTTCATGAGGTTTGTCTTTTCACACAAGCATAAGATGTATCTTTTTCTGGAATGTAGGAACCTTGAATGCTTTTTCTTAACAAAGACACTTTTTCATGATTCTGTGAAATGACTTTAAGCTGCATTTTTGCCAGAATCTTTTTCTCTCCATTATTTTCCTAAATAATGGGGAGAAGGAAGAAATAACCTTCTGGTAAATCTAAAACCCTTTCCCTTTTCCTCTTTTTCTCTCTTTTTCTCTCTTTTTCTCTCACTTTCTACCACTTGCTATTTCCTTCTTACTTTCACTCCTTTCCTTCTGCGCTTACAGCATTGCAGCCGTGCATGGGCGGGGAAAGGCGCCGGGCTGCCGAGGAAGAGACCAGGGAATCCGAGGCAAGCAGTGAAGCGGCACCCCAAGCAGAATCTCAATCACGGACCCATTCCACAAATTAGTTGGGCTTTATTCTCGCCTGGCTGAGTCAGAACAGGGAGTCCTGACCACAGGCGCCTGCCTGACAAGTCAACCTGGCTGGGCCCCTTCCACACATGCAGAATAATGCACTTTCAATCCACTCTCAATGCACTTTGCAGCTGTGCAGAATAGCAAAACCCGCTTGCAAACAATTGCGAAAGTGGGTTGAAAGTGCATTATTCTGCATGTGCGGAAGGGACTGTGGCCAAGGAAAAAGTTCCGTTATGTTCCTTCTGCGGTTAGTACAGCGCAGCTCTGTTTGCTCCTGTTTTGATGAGTGGAAACAACACAGCATTCAGCTTTATGGCAGATTTGAGCTGCTTTCAGAAATGATTTTTGTTCAGATCCTGCCACCTGCTCTGGGACCAAAACAAGGACGAAGGTAAAGGGGGGGGGGTTCCTCGGGTTCAACCTCCCCCATTGCATGTCCAAAGCTCCACCCCCCCCCCCAGTTTGTGGGTTTTTTGTATTTTAAAGTGTGTTTTCGGTTTTTGGCCTGCAGGGTACGCAGTTTTTAGGCCAGCGGCACCAAAATTTCAGGGTATCGTCAGGTGACACTCCAGATGATATGAGCCAAGTTTGGTGAAGTTTGGTTCAGGGAGTCCAAAGTTATGGACTCCCAAAAGGGGTGCCCCATCCCCCATTATTTCCAATGGGAGCTAATAGAAGACGGGGGCTACACCTTTGAAGGTCCCAAAAAATAATAGGATACCTAGAGATGAGCTTGACGCAAACCTGGGTGGTATAATCAGGAGAATATGCTAAAGATTACTTGCAATTCGTTTCGCTGGTACGCTTAACGCTGTACCTCCGGCAGCAAGGCACCCCCCCCCCAAATTTCCCCAGATTCTCTTTTTAAATCCACCTCCTTCCACATGGATTTAAAGGGAGAATCTGAGGTCCCCAGGTTAAACACTGAAAGTGGTGCTGTTTCAGGGTGGGGGAGAATCCACCCCAAAACAGCATCACTTTCAATGTTGTTTTAACTGGGGACCCCAGATTCTCCCTTTAAGGGTGGATTTAAAAGAAGAATCTGGGCTTCATAGTTGAAGCACCATTGAAAGTGATACTGTTTGGGGGTGGATTCCAGCATCACAGCTGCCGCCCATGGGGTGTGTGTGTGTGCAAACTTCAGATTTTGCACCGGGCTTCATTTTCCCTAGGTACCCCTCTGCCTGGAGGGGAGGGAGAAGGGACTGCCAGCTGGGAGCCCAGCCAGTGGGGTGGGGGTGGGCCAGGGGTGGGCAGGGAAGTCTGCCATCCCTTGCCTCGGAGAGCTGCTTTTATAAGTACTGAGGCCAGGGACTGGGCTTGGGGAGGTGTGGCCACACCCCTAGACCCCCCATAAAAATACGCCCCCAGAACCCCCCCCCCCGAATACCAGAACTGGGGGTTGGTGGTCACACTATTATATTCTGAACAATCCTGTGAGGTAGGCTGGACAGAGTGAGAGTGAACAGCCCGGGTTCACCTACCTCTCCTGCGTTGCACGGGTTAGCTGGAGAGGTGGGCTCAGGTTATCCTAGCGAGAGCCGGATGCTACTGCCCTGTGGGACGAGAAGGTTTGATCTCCAGTGCCAAAATAAAGCCCCCAAACCTCATATCGCAGCAATCCGCCTACATCATCTATGACATGTTAATAATATGCTGCTTCTTTCTTAGTGCTTTAACTTGGGCTTTACATCTCTGGTTCTAATAAGTGAAGCAAAGCAACCACTGTACATGTAACTGTGCTTGTGACAGCGCGTATATAACTGTTTGCCAGTCACTGTACATATAAACGACATCTCCAACATCATATCCAAGCGACACAAATGCTGCAAAGCAATGCAGCCCTTGGGCCAGAGGCGAAATGACTCTGAGATCGCTAACACTACCCACGTTTAGCACCAACAGTGTGACTAACTCCACGGAATGTGAGACGCAGGTTGCTGTTCCACACACAGTTGCCAAAGTACAGCTGGAAAACATGACATCACCCAACCAATACCCTTCGTGCGAGCAGAGAACAACTGAGACGCGTGTCCCAATATCTGTCGGTCTGGCACTCACCCCCTGGAGTTAGTCTTTGGCTCCCAGCAATGCCGGGGGAAAGGCTTTGGTAGCCTCTCTGTTCTGCCAGAGGTAGTACTTTCTCCATCCTGTGATAAAAGAAAAACAGCAACCACCAATGAGAGAGATGGAAGGAAGATAGTTGGACAGATTGTACTTTAGGACTCCATATGGAGGAGGAGGAGGAGAATTTGGCTTTATATCCCCCCTTTCTGTCCTGTAAGGGGCTTACAATCTCTCCCCCCGCCCCAACAACAAACACCCTGTGAGGTACGTGGAAGCTTAGGGAGCTCTGAAGAACTAGCCCAAGGTCACTCAATTGGCATGTGTTGGAGTGCACAAGCTAATGTGGTTCACTAGATTGGCCTCTGGAGTGAGGGTCAGGCCTGGTCCCCCAGATTTGGGTCAAGTGTACATTGCTCTTGGCTTGTGACACCACACTGACTCTCACTGCTCATCAAGGCATGTGGTGATTTAAGTTTTCATTTTGTTTCTGTTTTGTTTAAATATTCCGTCAAGGGTTTTCAATTGTCCATGAAGTTATTAAGTCATTTTCTTTAAAAATTGTAGCAAAAGACTTAATGGAAGGTGTTCTTCCCCTTGACTTTCCCCCAACACTGTCGTGCTGAACTGTCTGTCAAAAGTGGAGAACTGTGGCCATGTTGCGCGAGAAAGCTGCAGTTCATGTTCCCCAAGGAAGCGGGAAGTTTTGCCTGAAGCCTGTCTACAGTGCATCCACTGTGCCGTGCAAACAGCTTGGGAGTAGAGTGGGAGAGGGAGGCTTCGTATTCCAGAATCTCCCAGGGCTCAGGCTGGGTGTGTGTTGACTCAGTGGGGGACGCGCAGCAAGAGACGAGTGTCTGCCAGTAGAGGAGGCTGATGTTTGAACGTAGAACTCTTCTCTGAAGAGGCGCCTGCGGGTGTCTGTGTGGGGGTGCAACTACACAGCCCACAACGTCCCTGAAACCTCAGTGAGAAGAACCTCTCTGCAACTGCCATGCTTCAGTCCCTCTCTGGGCCATTTCAGGAGCCTCTCTTGGGTTTTCAAAATAAACTTCACTCGTGTTCAAGCTGCCATTTGAGCCAGCCTGCGTTTGTGTGTGTGTGTGTGTCTAAGAGTGGGGAAGTACCTGTCTGTGAGGCTAGAGTCCCAACCAGGCTGAGTTCCCTCCATGTTCATTGAGGGGCTCTGGAGCTTATTCCCCTCAGTCAAAGAGCGAACGTGAGGCGGGACCCTTGACTATATTTGGCAGCCAGAGGCCAGTTTGTGGGATTCCCAGTTCCTTCCCTTTAATGATGGCAGCAGAGCAAAAAGGAGACCCCTGAACACTAGCCTGGGATATTGTGGTTGGCCAAGGAAACCCCACTGATGGCAGGCCACACGTTCCCGTTACAGTTGAAGGGCTAGTGGTGGGATCAGATCTCTCCCTCGCCCTTGAATATGAGGGTCCCCGTGGCAGTTGGTGGCAAGCGGCGGGATCCGTGTGACAACTAAACCCAGTTCCCAAAACGTAGGAGAAAGCCCACTTTAATTGATAAGTTTTGGGAGGGGAAAACAGAACACATTTTTCCTCACACACGTGGCCCCGCCCAAAGGCAATAGGGGGATCAGTGGGCGGGGGGGGGGCAGCGACGAGCACCCACATGATGTTGACCCCTAATGGTCCATTTTCCTTCTTTCCCCTGTTTGGCTGCAATCTTTCCCAAACCTTGAAAAGACTATTTTTTTAAAAAACCCTAAAACTGCTATATCAGAGGAGTTAGCAGGTTGTGACTATACCAGGGGTAGGGAACCTGCGGCTCGAGAGCCGCATGCGGCTCTTCTGCCCTTGCACTGTGGCTCCACGAGCTGAGCCGCCGGCCCCATCCTTGCCCGCCCTCCACGGTCGGCTGGTTCTTCCCCTTGACTTGCCCCCAACACTGTCATGCTGAACTGTCTGTCAAAAGTGGAGAACTGCAGCAATCTTGCGCGAGAAAGCTGCAGTTCGTGTTCCCCAAAGAAGCGGAAACTTTTGCCTGAAGCCTGCTTACAGAGCATCCACTGTGCCGTGCAAACAGGGCTGCTACAAAAAAATGTTTCCAGGCCGGCAGCTGGAACCCCTTCCAGGTTTCTTCATTAAAAATTTTCCCCTTTGGGTAAATCAAACTGGTCCCGGCACATGACTAAATGTGGGCTGCCCGGGGGACGTTTGCTCCCACAGGTCCCCGTGGGTGGTACGCTCCTGCAACAGGATCACCCCCAGCTGAGAGAGGCCTCACCCAAAACATCTCTCAAGGTTTCTGCTGCTTATTAAAGTGGCATCTCAACCACCAAAAATGTGTATTATTTAAACGTAAATGTTGGCATACATATCAACTCAATTTAAACACGCGAACGTGCTCCGGAGTCCATTTCATGGCACAGATTATTTAACAGCAAGGGCAGCAATGAAGCACAATCTGAGAATCACACGGAACCTGCGGCCTGGTTTCCAAGCCTTGGAAAACATTTAAGGCAATGCAGAAATAATGCTAAAGCAACTCACTTGCTCTCCAATTGGAGGCTTGGGTGCAGAAATGCTGGAAGCCAAGAGAGACACATTTCAAAGCGCGCACATATTACAAACATATCTAATTGTCTATCTCTCTCAACACCCCTTTGAAACATCACCAAAAATACAGTTGTCCCCCTATATTGCCTCCCTCCTTCCCATATTCCCCTTCCTGGGCTATCTAGGACAGGGTACAGACACCTTAGGACTGCATATTCCAGGGACACCGCCCCCCCCTCCCCGGCAAAGAAGAATGAAATTCTAAAAATAAATGCATATGGGAGGGCAATCCTTCCTAAACTTACATTATTTTTACACCGAGGTTTTTATTCATTTTGGGTCTATCACCTTCCCTCCTATGATGTTGAAAAATCCTTAAAAGCAAACTAACTATCCACTCTCCACCCCCAGCCGTTCTTCCCACCCAGTTTCCCACCCCCCCAAAAAACATACCCCACTCACCCACAGTCGCTGTCATTGGCTTCTTTAGGTGCTACTGTAGAAGTGCTGTAAAAAAGAAACAAAACACAGAATCCCCCCCAAAGTTAAAAAGGTTGCAAAACAACACAGAACCTGCGGCCTGGTTTTCAAGCCTTGGAAAACATTTAAGGCAATGCAGAAATGCTAAAGCAACTCACTTGCTCTCCAACTGGAGGCACATATTTCTCTGGTACCGAAATGCTGGAAGCCAAGAGAGACACATTTCAAAGCGCGCACATATTACAAACATATCTAATTGTCTATCTCTCTCAACCCCCCCTCCCTTTGAAACATCACCAAAAATACAGTTGTCCCCCTATATTGCCCCCCTCCTTCCCATATTCCCCTTCCTGGGCTATCTAGGTCAGGGTACAGACACCTTAGGACTGCATATTCCAGGGACACCGCCCCCTTAAACCGCCCCCTGCCGCTCTCTCCCAGCCAGCAAGGACATGGTTGGTGTGGCTGGGGGTGGGGGGAAACCCAAACCACCCACCCACCGGCTCAGCTGGCTGGGGGGCAAACAAACCAGGGGGTTCCATGCTATGGCCCCCCAAAAGATTAGGGCCCATCTCCCACTGCCTCCAGAAGCAAAACTCCTCTCAAACCTTGGAGATGATGTCATCCATTGGTGAGAGACTCTCCTGAAGCGACATTACACCCTGAAAAAAAAATGGTGGCTGTGTACTCCTTCTGTGAAATGTGCACCCCAGCCCTCCACCAGAAATGTTCCATGGACAGCAATGCAGCAAACTCATTGCAGAACAAAGAATCTTCGGCAAATTTCTGGGGGTGCCTGCAGGGGCCCCTTTTTAGACATATCGGCCCCAAAATTTCAGGGTATCATCAGGAGACTGCTCTGATGATACCCCCAAGTTTGGTGCAGTTTGGTTCATGGGGGCCACAGTTACGGACCTTCAAAGTGGTAGCCCCCATCTCCGTATCGCCCCTTGGAAACAATGGGGGATAGGGGCACCCTTTTGGGGACTCACCCCTCTGCCCCCAGCCGTTCTTCCCACCCAGTTTCCCACTCCCCAAAAAACATACCCCACTTACCCACAGTCGCTGTCATTGGCTTCTGCTACTGCTTCTTCAGGTGCTACTGTAGAAGGACTGTAAAAAAGAAACAAGACACAGAATCCCCCCAAAAGTTAAAAAAGGTTGCAAAAGGTTGGTTTCTTTTGATTAAAAACCCATAATTTAATTTTCTTATCCCATTCTTCAAACTGTTTCTTCTTCATCTCTAATGGTAAAGTATGAAATAGATAGAAGAGTTTTGGCATCATACACATTTTTAATGCCACAATTCTCCTAGAAATAAATAGATTCTTTCCTTGCCAATCCTGTAGTTGCTTTGTTATTTTTTCTATATTACTTCATAATTATATTTGAACATCTTTTTATTTGTTAATGTCATGCCTAGATATTTGATCTTCTTCTTCACCATTTCCTTCCCTAGTGTTTTCTTTTCTATGTTTATTCCCAAGATTTCTGTTTTCTCCATATTTACCACCAAACCAGAATGTTTTTGAAAATCATCTAGTATTATTTGTAATTCTCTTAAAGTTTCTACAGGGTTAACTGTTATTAATAATAATAAGTCATCTGCAAAATAGATTTTAGGCCCCCATTTCTTCCTTGATTTTCAATTGTATAGTCTTTGATCCTACCACATTAAGTTCCTAATTCTATTCAAGCTAAGTATTCCATTGTTACCATGAATAAGTGATGAGAGAGAGATGACATCCTTTGTTTCATAATTTCTCTTCTTTTATTAATTATATTCTTTAGACCTTCATCCATTGTTTATCCTTGAATCTTCTTCACTTTTGCTATATTTCCTATATATAGTTCTTTTAATAATTCTTATTAAACCCTTTCCAAATCCTGTCTGTTCCAGTGACATTTGGAATAGATATTTATGACTAACTGTATCAAAAGGCTTTATAGGACATTATCTAACTTTATTATAGCATTTTTTTTATCCTTTCCATATGTTCCAGCATCACATTCAGAACATTCCTTATTGGATAGCTAATATCTCTATCCCTCACAAACCCATATTGATCTTGACCAATTATCTTGGGCAATATCTTCTTTATTCTGTTTAACAATATTTTAGTAAATATTTTATAATCCTGGTTTAATAAACTTATAGGTCTATATGATTCAACCTGTTCAGGATTGTGTCCTGGTTTAAGTATAGTTATTATTTCTGTTTCTCTCCATGTTTCCAGTATTTTCTGTCCTTTTAATATATTATTATATAATCTTTGTAATTCAGGTATTAACATTTCTGCCATTTCCTTGTAATACTCCCCTGTAAATCCATCTAGACCGGGAGACTTATTATTCTATCATTCTTTTATTACTGAACCTATTTCCTCTCTTTGTAAGTATTATATCTTTCCTCATTTCTAATACTTCCTTTGCTTCCTTTTTCTTTTTCTTTTGTGAAACCTTTATTGTGTATTCTCTTCTACTCATTTCTCTGTATCTATATTCTTCAGGGAACAAAACCCCAGGTAAAAACTTTTTTGTAAAACCTTTTCCTGTCTAATTCTTTTATATTCTCAGTTGGTTTTTCATTATTTTCCCCTTCTTGCTATTAATATTTGTTTTTTCTTTCTTTATCAGTTTCAGCAGTAAGCAAGTTTTTTCTACTGGACTTTAAGTATTGTATTGATCTTTTGGAAAATTGATTCTTATCCCGCGTAACCGTCTATAGTTCTAACTCGATCTACGCCAATTCCTCCACTGGGCCTTTTAGTAGTTTTAATTCATTATGATCTATAATATTAAATCCGTTCACGGTAATCTGTCTCCTGCACTCTTTTGGGGATTTTTTTCCAATAATAATTGTTGTCTTCCCCTTTTCAGTACCTTTTCCTGTGTCTTTTGTATATCTTTCATACAATACAAAATCTCATTACTGCTTTTGAAGTGTCCCATAAGAACATTTCATCCTAAACAGTGCCTCTATTTTCTAGAAAATAACATTTCATTCCTTCTTGTAATGCCTTCTTATCTTCTTTTTTTCATTTTTCATTTTTCATTATAATATTATTCTGGCACCTCCATCTAAAAAACTGTTTATCCCTCTTTTAAAGCTAAAGTCTGAATTTAGCTTTTCACCAACAGGGCATGCTCGCAGGAAATCCATTCTTTATGCTCTCTTGATCGCCACACATTGCAAAATATAAATTGGTTATATACAAATTTTCAATGCCTCGTTCGAGTAAAAGCGTTGGCTGTTAGTGGCATTCTCGCCTCCTCATACATATTAAATTCATATTCCATTTCTTAAACCCCTTATAAGTTCTCAAATCCAAGTTACAGTCTCCCATTATTAATGTTTCCCCTCTATATTCTCGTTGTATTCTGTTAAATTGTTTTTGTAGGAAGCTCTCTTGCTTCTTGTTAGGAGCATATAAATTCATTAATGTTATTTGTATCTCATTAAGCAGACCCTGGACCAAGATCCATCTCCCATTTTGATCCTTCAATATTTTCTGCACTTGTGTGTTTATATTATTTTTCACCAAAATAGCAACACTGTTCCTCTTTCCTTCTGCTCTGGATTCACATAAAATTTTCCAGCCCGGTAACTTTATTAAAGGAGCAATATCTCTCTTTCTTTTGTGAGTTTCTTGAATACAAATCACGTCCCATTTTTCTTTCTTAACCAGCCTGGCTAGTTTGAATCTTTTAAAATTGGAATTAATCCGTTAATATTTAAAGTTACAATTTTTAATAGGTTACCTGCCATAAGCAATATTTCTTGTCTACTTTTTTCGGCCCTGCTGCTTTAGCACTTTCATTTTCTTTTCCCCTCAATCTCCCTCCCCCTCCCACTTTCCAATTGTTCTGAGGAGAGATTCCTCCCTCCCACATCTTGGAAATTAGGCTTCTGTGATCTCCCCCCTCCCTCCCGGCATATATTCTCAGTTACCTCTCTATACTTAATGACAATCATTTCAACTTGAAAAACTTTTACAGCATTAATAATGAAAGAAAAAATACTTCTAATTTAATAAGTATCAGATAGAATACAGCTTTTCTATTTCTTTTATCTGTTGGAAGAGAGTCCAGTTTCTGGACAGTGAGCTCATTTCTGACTATTTATCTAAATGATGTAGAAACTAAGGAATGTTATTCAAAACAAAGTTTCTGGGAAGTGAGCCCAGATCTAAATTGTTAGACTAAACCATATTAATGCAGGTTACTGTTTTAAAAATGTTCTAACATACTACGAACAGGGATTAGTTTATTTAATTATTGTTATTCAGTTAAAATCTATTAGTATAACGAGTGGAGTGTTATATAGCCATTTAAAAGTATTTTTGAAGAAGTCTTGGCCCAGGTTGATTTATGTTATCTTTCTTTGGCGCTTCGAACCCCTGGGATCTTGAGAAGTTGAAGCCTGATTCTCCATTTCTTCTTCTTCATCTGAGCTGCTGTGAATCTGGGACTCTGGAGCTTCAAGAGGGATTCCCAGTTTATCCAGTAGTTTTTTTGCCTCTTGTGG
The DNA here is from genome assembly GCF_021028975.2 of Sphaerodactylus townsendi. NCBI lineage: Eukaryota > Metazoa > Chordata > Lepidosauria > Squamata > Sphaerodactylidae > Sphaerodactylus > Sphaerodactylus townsendi. Next base: position 960,695 of record NC_059439.1, on the reverse strand, counting down.
TGTACTTTTGCTATGTACTTTTGCCCATCGGCAAAGTGTAAAATAGCCATCGGGAGTATCTAGGAGAATTTCTTTCCTGCTTTAAACAGTGCATTGGCATAAGGGAGGAGTGATCTCTTGATCTGCAAAGTTTCTGGTGAGAGGTCTGGTCTCACAAAAATTCTCTGATCTTTGTACATCAAAGGCTGAGCATCTCTCAGTTTCTTATATAATGTTTCTTTAATCTCTTCTGTAGAACATTTAAAGATAATGTCTGGAATTCTGTTCCCCCGAGAAAATCCTCTGTGGGCTCTATCTATCAATTCCAGTGTTGTTGGAATGTTTATAAAATTGAGCCACAGTATTAGTTTATTTTTAATATCTGTTTCATCCTGCATTCTCAGGACTCCAATTAGACGAAGATTAGCACGTCTTTGTCTATCAGAGAGCTTTGCCAACCTTGTTTTCAAAAGATCAATATCATCAGTATTTTTCTTCATTTGTTTCTCATTTTTAATCACTCTCTCCGCTGTATCTGAGAGCTTCTTTGATACTCCCTGTATTTCTGTACTAATTACAATCAAATTAGTCTGCACTGACTTTGTAAAATCATCAAAAGAAGCTTTGATCTGGTTTGTCAGGTCTGATAAGTCCTGCTTCGTTGCGAGATTCTCCCTGGGCGCCATGTTTATGCTTCACCTTTTATCTTTTTAATATTTTAATTGGACTCACCAATTTGTTTTCTTTCTCTTCAAGGCTGTTCGATGGTCCCTCTTTAAAGTTCTTTGTTTTAAGCTGTTTATTGGTCTTTATCTTCTCAATGATGCCATTAAGTTCTTGTTAATTGCCGGGAGGGTGTTTGGAGAGCGACTAATCCTTGTCGCACATGCGCAGGAAGCCAATCTATGGCAATTTTCAGCTAAGATTACTGTGTTTCCTTTTTCTCAAAAAGTCAAACAAGTGTATTTGGGGGCGGCCAGGCTTTGATCTCATCATGAGAAAGCCAGATTCACTGGAAAAGACCGTAACGCTGGGGAAAGTGGAAGGTAGCAGGGAAAGAGGAAGACCTGCCGTGAGATGGACTGACTCAATCAGGGAAACCACTGAGCAAGGCTGCCAATGATAGGATGTTGTGGAGGTCTGTTTGGTAGTTCTGATCTTGGTAGTTACCGTCTCCCCGAAACCCCAGCGGATCCTTGGGACTGTCCCATTTTCTGTGTGGCACCTCTGGTCCAGAGGAGGCCTCATAGGGATTCTGGGCAAAAACAGCAGGAGAGAGGGCAGGATCTGCACAGCAGAGGCACTGGGCGACCTCAACAGGTAAGAAGGCATGCTGCACTGGGCAAGACCTAAAGTCCCAGCACTCGCACTGGCAACCTCAAGGTCTACAAGGTGATACTGGCTGGCATTGAGCTCTTCCCTGCAAACCAACATGGCTACCCTCTGAAACTATCTTTGAGGGACACTTAGTTAATCCTTTTGATAAGTTCTGGTGTGTTCTGGTCTGAGAGGTTCACTAAGACTGGATGGCACATTATGAACAATGCTCATGCTAAGGGCAGTAAGACAACAATGGGGATGTCCTATGTACTCATTATACCGACCAGGAGTGGCTGGCTGGCTGAGTAGACCATGAGCGAAGCCGTCCTGGTGTGATTATCTTCTGACCCACAGGGGGCTTGAACTCGACTTCTTCCATGGGAGTGGCAGCGTAAGCATCTTCAACCATCACTACTTCATGCGCGCTCCTGAGTAATACAGAGGAGTCAACAATAAAGTCAACCCTGGGGATAAGCTAAAGCGGGAGCAAAGAGGTGGGCAGAGGAAGGGGGGTGATGATGAGCCATGGCAAGTGCCCAAGAGCAACGCCCCCGAGTCCAAACCTCGTACATCGTTCCGTTGCAATGGCCTCGAAGAAAGCATCCTCAGCCTCTGGATGCTGTTGGCCCTCTGCTCCTCCTCTGTTTCGGCAGGTAATCCACTAGGCCCCCCCCCCTGAAAGAGCCCTGAGCGGATCGTTGCATAGTGGACTAATCCTGGCGCAAAACAGCAGGAGAGAGGGCAGGATCAGCACGGCGGAGGCACTGGGCAACCTCAACAGGTAAGAAGGCATGCTGCACTGGGCAAGACCTAAAGTCCCAGCACTCGCACTGGCAACCTCAGCCCCACCACGCTTGCCTCTTCTTTCAATGGACGAACCAGGATGCCAAAAGTTCCGGGCAGCTCAAAGCTACGTCCCAAGTCCAGGCCCCCTTCCGTCACCGGTGAAGACTGTTCCACCATGTTTTCTTCACACAACCCACAGTATGAGAATTCGCATTCATTTTTACATGCTGCCTGTCTCAAAACCATTGTTTTGTGCACTATTGAACATGGTACTTTTGATACAACAACAAAAGCACATTTATATGTGAAAAAGATATTTTTTACTTTCAATGACGGATGGGGAGGGAGCAGGGCGGTAGACCCCAGTGGTGGGATCCCCAAAAAAAATTGAGTAACAGGTTCCCATGGCTATAGGTGGGATTCAAACAGTGGCTAAGCGCCAATTAGGGCTGGAAGCTGGGCACCTTTTGATGGGGGGCGTCGCTGGGCATTCTGGCGGGCGGGGCATTAATAATTTCTCTGTTACTGTAAAAACTCTTACTGTAAAAAAAAGTTCCTAATTTCCAGCTGGTATCTTTCTGTCCATAATTTAAACTCATTATAGCAAGTCCTATCCTCTACTGCGTCAACAACAGAAACTACTACTTCTCCTCTAATTGAATGCCTGTCAAATGCTCTAATACTTTCAAATATCACTTTTATTTTTGTTTCTAGAAATCCAAAGAAGGAGGAGACTTTCCTTAAAACAAAGGAACGAATCTTGACCATATTTCTAAAACATGTTTTAAACAATTAACAGCTCAACAGGAGAATAAATGATCCCGTCAGTACCTTCGCTAACTAGCCACATAGGAAACAACAGGACTTTATGATTTTTGGACCTAATGGAATTTCTAACGGAAAAGCGGACCCAATTAGTAACCCCCTCTCAGCACACACAAATAATTAGTAGCCCACTCTCAGGAACTGGTGAGAACCTGCTGGATCCCACCTCTGACTAAGACCTAGGCAGAGCATTCTACAAGAAAGAAGGTCCAGCATTGCTTCTTCTGTGGTGGAAGAATATACAATCCTACTATCATCTTTTTGTGGAACAGATTATAAATGGCAATCCTTATTTGCTGAGAACCAGCATGATATAGTGGTTCAGAGCAGGTGGACTCTCATCTGGATAGCTGGGTTTGATTCCCCTTCCCCTCTCCCCACGTGGAGACAGTGGCAGTCTTTATCTTGAGTGAACTAGATTTTGCTTCTTTGCATTCCTGCTGGGTGACCTTGGACTAGCTCACAGTTCTCTCAGATGCATCCTCAGCCTCCAATTCTCAACCCCCCCTCAGATGTCTGTTGTGGGGAGAAGAGAAAGGAGGAGTCTTGGTACAGAGAAAGAAAGAGATTATGGAAGGTTATGAATCCAAACTCTCCTTTCTCAGGCAACCTAATACTAAACACACCCTGTGTCTCCTGGAGTCAGGGAAGCATTCTATCTCGGAAACAGGCAGAAAAACTACATCATCATGACCTGAAATATATCTCTCCCCAAACCTTTCACAAGAATTCCCACTTACTGGTTGAAGAGTTCTGGAGAAAACTCTCAAACACATATGCAAACCCGTCTTCACTGTAGAATGCTCTTAGAGTGGGTATATCTTGTAGTGCCCCTACCAAACCGCGATATATGAAGGCCATTGGCGTTTCCCACATCCTACATGTGAGCTCCCAAAGGCACCTGGTGGGCCACTGCGAGTAGCAGAGAGCTGGACTAGATGGACTTTGGTCTGATCCAGCTGGCTTGTTCTTATGTTCTTATGTTCTTATGTTCTTAGCCCTGTTTCCCCTGCCCCCCTCCCTATTCTGTTCGGATGTAAAAATACACTTTGGCATAAATGCTCTTGTATCAAAGTACCATATTCAATAATGCACAAAACTGGACCCTGGCTTTGCCAAGGGTGAGGGGGAGCCAGTAGGTTCCCTAGCTATGCCTCTGCCTAATCATATAAGTAGTCACTCAAATTTTCTCCTAGCTATTTTCTTCATTAAGACTGGATGGCATATTATGAACAATGCTCACGCTAAGGACAGCAAGACAACTATGGGGGTATCCTATGACAGTGGTGGCGAACCTATGGCCACATTGTTATCACTAATAACATCATCTAGGCTAGCCTGGGCTGCTGGGCTCGATTATTGAAGCATTAAAACCTAAGATCTCGCTTTGGGAAAGCAGCGTTGGTAACCCTGTTAAACTCCACTGATTTTCATACGAGGAACTAAAGCTGCTAATCTCTTTACCTTTTCTGAGGGAGTTAGCTCGGTTCCTGGCAATGGGGCTTGCTTTTGAGTTACCTGTGCTTCAAAGCAAATCCACCGACTACCACCAAGCTTACTCGCCAAGTAACACACACTTCGGAGCTAACTGTTCGTTTCTAAAACCAAAACCCAAGTATTCCAGTTAAACTGCTAAGTTGGTACCCTTGCGATAAATGGGCGGGTTTTGGGTTGCAATGTGGGCACTCGGTCTCTCAAAAGATTCGCCTAATGCGCTGACCCATGAGATGAAAACCTGACAAATTAAGGCCTATTTCCCACATCAAATGTGAAAATGCAGACAAAAGAATGTTTACAATAGTTCTAAGTACAAAGTTAACTGTAATTCCCGCCGAAAGTGGAGCTCGACTTCGAGGATGAATTGCTAGTGGGTAACTGCTCTCCCCAGAGAATGCTAGGAATTAGTCATATAAAGAGATGGCATGGCAGAGATTGCAAAAAATCAGAAGTGGGGAAAACGCAAAGGGCCGATGGGCTAATGCTCGTTCAGTTCTAACTTCATGCCTTACCGCTCCAAAGATTCTCCACCAGTCATTACATCCTTCCAGAAGTGGAAGCTGGGCATTTTCATACTGCGCTTTTGGTGCACTCTCTGTAAGTTTTCCGCCCCAACACCAAGAGTGCCCCGCCCCACACCACTTTCAGGGCTGAAAACGGCCTGGCGGGAACTACACTTCCCATGAGATTTGATCACATTCTGAGAAAGCCAGATTCACTGGAAAAGACCGTAACGCTGGGGAAAGTGGAAGGTAGCAGGGAAAGAGGAAGACCTGCCGTGAGATGGACTGACTCAATTTGGGAAACCACTGAGCAAGGCTGCCAGTGATGGGATGTTGTGGAGGTCATTAGTTCAAGAGAACCGATTCTTTGACCAGATGTTGATATACAGGCTGTTTATTGATGCCCTGTTCTTTACATTCGGCGATTATACTAAAGCTCAAGCTTTTGTGGATTGGCTTAATACTTTACATCCCAATATTAAATTATCAGGCACAAGCAATAGAGAGAAAGTAAATTCTTTGGACTTGGACTAGGTCTGGGGGGGGGACGCCAGGGACATTGCTTATCAATTGCGGGGCGGTCTCCGCGCTCGTCCGTTGGTAGCTCGGTCTACGAGACGCAGGCTTGGTCTACGAGACGCGGTGCTGACACGCCTGGTTCGGCTTTGCTCCGCTGGGTCCTGAAAAGGCATGGTTATTTGGGATGATTTCCAATATCAGGTATTATGATCTCTGGCTGTTTTTCAATCCTGTCAACAAGTCAATCAAAGCAGAGATCATTCAAAGTCCAAAATAAAAAATTGAACGTGATTCTAAGGATTACACGAAGGGATATGTATACTCTTAGTTATCGAAAGACTTTAAAGTCACCTCTAGGAAAAGAATTACTTGGAGAGAAGATAAATTTCACAGTCAGTGACACCTCCAGTGATCTCAATAGTGCACAGACACGTAGCAGCTCAGCTCAATCCTTGATTGAAATCAATGATTGTTATTAGGGCATGAGTTGCTGGTTTGTGTTTTTTGTTGTTGTTCACCTAAGAGGAGGCTCTTAGGTAAACTAAAAAGGGAATCTCAAAAGGTTGGGGGTGAGGTTGGTTTCAAGGTGATGATTTGGGAAAGTGAGCTATGAGAAGTTCCTTTCTCCTTTGCCATGTGTGCTGAGAGGGATAAGGTTTTTCTTCTCCGAAAAAGGAAGCACTTTTTGAAACTGTTATCAAAACACTTGGCCTCCTTATGAATTGCAAAAGGGGGGGGGGTGTCATTGGTCTCCTGAATGTTCATTTGGTTGCAATTTGTGAAATTGAGGGTTTTTTGTTTTGTTTTATAGAAATGCAAACATAAAGAACAGAATTATTTGGCATGCTTGTATGCAATGAGAAATAATCTTCTTTATGAGACAACATGTGTTATTTGAATACAATGATAACAACAGGATTGTAACTCAGAATTTGGCCTCACGTGCTCCAGAATGGGTTCAGATTGAGGTTGAGGGAGAGGTTGAGTTGGGAGGGAAAGGGTGTTCAAGCCCTCATGTCATCCCAACAGTTTCTCCAGCTTTGCCAACGTATTTCTCCAGCTTTGACTCGGGTATTTTAACACGTCTGTGGCAGCTAAAGCGAATGGGGAACCAAAAGCTCCATCAGCTTTTATGTAAAGATCCTGAAATGCATCTGAAGAAGGCAAATGATTGAAATCCAGTAACTATGCTGCCTGGAAAAGGAATTCTGGAACATGGAGGTGTGAAAGGTATGAAGAAAGTGCATTCTGTCAGTTCAAGCCAACGTGCCATCCCTATGCTTAACCCTGATTGTAATTTTGTTCCAGATGAAAGCAGCAGCTGTGTGAAACAGGGTATAAGGTTGGCTATTACATTGTGACTATGTCTAAAGCTGTTGTGCAAACGGTTCAAACAGGTGTCATGTCAACAAACACTAAATAGCAGAGTCTAAAGCTCTACACAGAGCACTGTGGCTGGCCGAAGGTCACAGTAGCTGTGCCTTTTGTGTGAAGCATGTGCCAAGATGTGAAAGGATCATGACATGCTGGATCAACGTGCCAATTCTTGGGAGCAGAATGGAAGCCAAAAGATGTGCTCCTACATGGAATCCACGAAGGTAACTCACCAGAGGTAAGAAGAGATTCCTTGACAGATGCTGCTGTGGATGCAGAAGCAAGGAAGGCTACAGAATCAGAAGTTGCTGCATTGCCTTGTGGCTTGCTTAACAAGACAACCTGCTGCTGTCAAACAGAGATGTTAGGAATCAATTGAAAGCTACAAATTCCTGGAATTCCACACATGGAATAGTCTAGTTAGCAGCTGAAGAGACCTGTGAGCAAATTTTGCCAGGAGGCGAATCTGCAAGGGACTGATTCTCCTCTGATAGCTTTGTTTTACACCAACCTTCTCAGGAACTCTGGGTTTAGGTCTTTTGAATTGATCAATGATAGAATTTGGAGCATGGGAGTGAATTCAGATTCTGAGAATAGAGTGTGTGTATAAACATGAATCAGTTTTTGTCAGAACATGTGGTGGTGTGGTGTGTTTTCTTGTGTTCTCTTTTTAAGTACATGCAGGAAAGTTTACCTCCTGAAGTGGAAACAGAACCACAGATGCAACGTGGAAGATGGGAAGATCGGATCCATCTCTCCAGAATGCAAGAAGAAAGTAAATCATGGGTCGCTCCCCACTCACCATTAGCCGCGGGGTTTTCTCTTGTTCAGACGCGGGGAGCCAGGACGTCCCTCACATCCTCAGCTGCCCACTCGCGCCGCCGCGCAAAGAGAGAAATCTCGCCACTCTTCCTCCTCCCTGGTGCGCCGCTTCAAATCTGCTCTTCAAAAAAACAGCAACATTTTTCCAAACGCTTGGCCTGGTGGTGGGGTGGTGGGGAACCCGAAGATGTATCGCTACGCTGTTGATTCGCTGGGGCAGCAGAGCTTTCCGCCGCCAATCAGGGAAAGAATCCTCCATTTTGTTTGGGGAGGGCCCGCAAATCAGTGCGTGGCAGAATGAAAGCCACATGAAGACGCTTGAGACGCGGCAGCAACGACGCGGACGTGGATCGATTATTGTTCCCTTTGTTCCAAGCTGTTTATTGCTGCAAATTCACAGCTTTAATTTAGTTTGCTTAATTCACCACAGCGCAGGTGCTGCAGACCAGACCAGACGAAAGTAGTCGGTGGCGGCGCAAGAATCTGATTTTCACTTTATTTTATGCTGACGGCAGCATGCGCAGACGCTCTCAAACAAATGCTTCCATTTTAAAGCTTCCAGCGCCAAGCCTCTTTCTGATGACGCGTGACATCCGGAGTTTGCTATCAAAAATCGCACTGCCCCAGCCAATGAAAATGGAGGCCCGCCCCTCCATGACGCTATCAATTCCTGTGCCAGCTTTCAATGAAAAACGCCTCATTGCCTCTTGATTCCCACCTTAAACTCCCGTTCTTGGCTGCCCGCTGCAAGTAGTCTTCCTTAATGGCAAATGAGTGGGGGAGGCAAATAGTCTCGTCGTGGGTCATAAGCCGCGCTGGAGGCTTTTCGACGCATGACGCTGTGCAATAACTAAGAGGTAAGTGGGGAGCGACCCCATGTATCAAGAGAGAGACTATTTCCCAGTGGGCAGTGAAATCACTGGGAGAGAGAATTGTGTTTCTCTTTACAAAAAAAGAACTCTGGATTTTAGTTAAAAGTGCGTATTTTGTTTCCCCTTTTGGGAAAGTAATTTGCAAGTATGTGTATAAATCCTGATAGCTTGTTTTTTCCAACATCAAGTTTTTAGAGTATTGTGTATGAGTGCAGCGCATAAGCAACTACACACCAGAATTAAGATGATATATTGTCCCTCTCTGTTAAACATCACTGGATACGCCATCGCTTAGCCATGAGTACAGGCTGCAAAAATCTTCAGAGAAGCGTTAAAGGTGTAGAGAACAGTCAAGAGAACCGCATACATACAGGAGTATAAGAATGGCATAAATGTGGCATAATTGTGGAGACGCCAAGGCCAGAGCCTGAAAGCTCTGGACCTTTTAGTGTGGTCTTGCAAGATTAGTAAAAAGAAAAATGGGGGAGTTGATATAAAAATTTATTTATTTTATTTTATTTATTTATTATTCCACTTTTATACTGCCCTCCCCCGAAGGGCTCAGGGCGGTTCAATTATAATTATAAAGATATGCTTGTTGCAAGATCACAGTTGAGATATATTCATAGTTAAAAATACATTTTGTGGTTGCTCTCAGGAAATCAGTGTCTGGGTGCTACTGGAACCGCTGTGTTTGCTATTTTGCAAGAACCAGCAGATACTTGCTCGTGAGTGAAAGGGCAACAGTGAACACTGACCTAGGGGTTTGAAGCACGTGAAGATGGTTCACCCAACTGGTTAGGCTTTTTGCTGATTATGCTTATGTAACCCCCATGCCCCCATGGGTTGGCCCAGAATGGGTTGACCCAGAAAGGGGTGGAGTCTGAAGGGAAGCAGAATGCTGCAGAACTCAGAGCTCTTTGGAGAAGACAAGGGTACCAGACTCGGACCTTGATTTCTATAAGCCCTTAACACCTTGTTAAGGTAATTTGCAATCATTGTTGTGGGAACTACTGGGAAGGTAGTTGTTGTTTTGCTGTGTTGTAAATGTTGGAGTTTATTGTTTCAGGGTTTTCTTTGTGGTTGTAATGGGTGAGAGTTCTCCTGGAGACCTTCATCATGTTGCAACCTGTTCATCAAGCCCCTTGGAGTCTTCAGGAGCCAGCCAGCCAACTTTGCAAAGAAGATTTGGACTCTTGGCAATATCAGTAGACTGTAAATAGAAGGACTTGAAATGCAACCTGAACAGGACCTTGAATTGTAACGTTAAATGTTGATGTTTTAAAAGTGTTAATTGTAAAGAAAAGTAAACCATTTTGTTGTTTAAATTTGGTTCTTTGCAACTCATTCCAGGTTCTGCCCCACAGAACCCACAGAAGGAGGTTACACTTACTGGACAGAAACTATAAGTAGCCCCATACGTAACCAAGTCAGATGATGCTGAATGTATGCTTTTAACGCTGAATGTATTCTTTTAAAAATATATATTGGGAATGTGCCGATTTGCAACAAGTCGAGATTGTGAGCCTTTGTGGACGGCCGGCCAGGATTGGCCAGAAGTGGTCAGGAGGGTCTCTGTTCAGAAATGTCTTAAAATGAGCTGTATTGTGATGTAGACTTCAGAGAGTTGATACCACGGTATTGCTCTCTCCATGTCTGCAGACATGTTAATAAACCTAGCTTGCTATTAGCCAACTTGGTCTGGAGTTTTCAATGGGCAAAATCTTCCACAACACTAGGGTCACCATAAGTCGAAAGCAAGATGCCAGCACATCATGCACTGTCTTCCTCCACATCAGACTTAAGAGTTGCTCCTTGGTAATTCTTCCTCCACCTGCCACATTCTTTCTGCAACCCATCTACCTCTCCTTGCCTTTCCACCAAACGCTTTGTAGAAATCTGAGATGGAACCAGTTTCTGGTTCATCTAGCCCAATGCTGTCTGTTTTGATCAGCAGCGGCTGTCCAAGATGCAGTAGACAGAAATGCTTCCCAGCAATGCTAACAGTGGGCCAAACATGTGACGCTTTCCTCAGGCACTTTCTCGGTCTGAATAATCAGAACCTGAGCATCTGGTTTCTTGATGGCCCTGATGGATTCACAGTCATCCATATGTTTCTCTTCTTCACCCATCTTCTTACTCCGTCCACCATCAAGAATGAAGCCTTAAGGTCCAGCTCATCCGTATTGGTAGCTTTTTAACTTTAGCCCCATTACTTGCTGCAGCCTTGGCCCAACCCACCCCATCTCACTCTAGGAACTCGTTCCATGAGAGGATTGGAGCCCATCGCCTTCACCTTCCCTGGGAGCGTCTCTCCCGCTCTGGCACCCAGCCCTGCCTAGGCCGAAGCGGGCCAAGCCGGGCCTCCCAGAAATTATCTTGCCACCAAACAGGCCAGCCACCTCTTGGCCTTTTCTTGGCACGCTATCCCATTGTGCCTCAGGCAGCGACTGAAAGGGCAGCTCCAGGTGGGCAACAGGCTAGCCCTGGACTGGTCCCCCCCCATATGGGTAGCCACCCTTCCCCGCCATGACCCAAAAATGGGGTGTTTTTTTGCACCAGGTCATCTCAAAGTCACCATTACATTATAGAACATGCCCCAACTCACAAATCACAGAAATAGTCCATGCCACCCAGCAAAAATAAAAATGTTGACAACATGTTCAAAATGCTTTCAAAATGTTTTATTTCTGCTGTGAAAACATTTTATGCGTGCGCTCAGACCGATGTGCAGACGTCGATTTTCGGTGCGAAAATGAAAAAAAAAAGGCTGGCGCGTGCATCAAACGCCTGCATTCCTTGTCTTCTGGGTCAATTCTCATTGGGACACAATCTTCATCAACTGGCCCAGCTGGAAATCCAAATCACTGATTCACTCGGAGCTTCCCCACCGCTCCACATTCGGAGCATGTTTTTCAAAAAGGTGCGCATGCAAAGAGGTTCTGAAATAACATGCTCGGGGGTGGGGAAGAGCGGCAGAAACGGGGTGAAAAAACACATTTCTAGAATGTTTCCAACACATGTTTCCAACGTCCCTTTAACTCACCCCCTGGAGTTGGTCTTTGGCCCCCAGGAATGCCGGGGGAAAGGCGTTGATGGCCTCTCTGTCCTGCCAGAGGTAGTATTTGCCATGCTGGCAGGGGCTGATGGGAATTGTAGTCCATGAACATCTGGTGAGCCGCAGGTTGCAGACCCCTTCCCAGGGGCAGACCAACACCCCTTGTTACTCACTGCTTGGGGCCTTTGGCAAACTCCATGTCAACTGCCTGGCCGTCGATGTTCAGGGGTGGGTGCAAGGCCTGTAGCATCTGCAGCAACTGTGCTGCCTCCTGCACCGGGCAAAAGAGAAGAAAGATCACATGAGCTGAGCTTCAGGCGTTGAAGGCAGAGAACCCTCCTGCGTTGCCCTTCCAGCTCTGCCCCCACAGACACACTGCCCTGCCTCTGGGGCCCAGGGCCATTGGTGGGGGATGAGGGGGGTCTGCACATTCTCTCAAGGTCCTGCCCCCAGTGCACAGAGGCCCTCAGCAAAGCCTCAGGTATCCATTTGCTACAACGTGCAGGTATATTACATATTACTGTTCCTTTAAAATAGCCAGGTTATTTCAAAACTAGCCATAAAGCCCACTGGGTGAGAAAATACAACAGGACCTAGAAAACGGTGGTTTGCAAAACGGGATCCTGACTTTGCAAAGGCGGAGGGGGAGCCAGCAGGGTGCCTGTGAAGCTGGAGAAAGGTTCTCCATAAGCACCCCCACCTTTTCCCCTCCTTTTCCCAAGTTCAAAACAGATCAGGCCAGAGGTCCATCGAAGGTGGATTCCACACAGCATAGTTATGATGAGTTGGGATAGTTACAAATGAACTCATTTTCCCTTTCTAAAAAGGGGAAATGAGTTCATTTACAACAATTGTAACTCATTATAAATATGCTCCGCGTAGAGGCTGAGACCTTCTCTTGATGTTGCTTCCTAACACTGAGACTCAAGGCGTTTTACTGCTCCTGATTGTGGAGGTTCCTTTTGCTCACCATAGTGAGTAGCCAGTGACTGACTCCTCCTCCATGAATCTAATTTCCACATCCAGCTCTCTATTAATCCAGCTAGTTAATTGTGGTCTAACAGCACATGGACTGTAATCTTAAGCGGGCCTCTTCAAACTTCTGTTCAAGTCAAAATCCAGGGGAGTGTTCTTAGCATGTCACTGTAAATCATTGAATCTGACTCACAACCAGGGCCAGGCTTGTGTTTGTTGCACTCACCTCATTGGTGGACAGCTGGATGAAAGCAGAAACACGGTTCCCCTGACTCGGCTTGTACTTGATGGCCCGGACGTTGGAGGACAAGAGAACCGCATAACCAGGGGTGGGCAATTATTTTTTCCATGGGGCCGCATAAGAAACAGAAAATATTGTGGAGGGCCGCAACACAAAAGGCTGAAACTCACAATTCTGCATTAACATTTATTGTATATTTTATATATTATACAGCAAATAATAGCATTGTTTTGACAAGCGGGCAAGACTAGTATATGTTAAAGTTATGCAATGAAAAAGTGAGGTTGCCTTCCAAAAAATGTAATTTATTCATACAAATTTCTCAAAACAATGGTAGACAAAATGACAAACATTTTTTTACCATTTTGGTGAGACTCATATTAGTGAACATTTTCGGTCACATTCACTCCAAAAGTCACCATTACTTGAGTTTCACATACTGTGTTGAAAGTTATGTAAAGGTTCTCGATCATTTTGGTTATTATTATCTCAACATTGTCTTTTGTGCTTCAAACATTAAGCAAGAAACAACATATTGAAGTGGCTCAATGGAACTACCAGATTTTGAGAAAAAGGCTTCCAGATAAAGCGTCCCAGTCCACTGCTATCTGCTATGCCTTAACATGCCTGCATTTGTATTCTAACCACCACACATTTTGGTGTGTTCCTTTTCCTTGTTCAGTGAGAGAAATCTAATCTCTCCTGTGGGCCTTCTTTAACAAGCGCATCAAAGCCATCAGGTTGAATGTCTGAAGTGGAGATGCGAAGTTACCGCCGACAGATTTAATTCATCAGTGAGAGAGAGGATCTATTATCTTGGATTTTGTAAATGTCATCACTGAAAAAACGTTTGTTCAGCAAAACGTAGGCAGAGCCAAAATATGAACAAACATCTTCCGGAGCATACGTTTCCTAATATCAGGTTTTCTCCTCCCCGAGAGGAGAGTAGAAATCCAGCAGAGATCCCGGGTCTTGCGGCGCTCTGCCAGTACTGCATCAGGATCACCGGTAGGTGCAGGCTTTCATCAGTGAGTTCCGGCTGAACATCACTTGATGCATCATCCACACTGAAGGTGAAGGGAGAGAAAATCATGCGCATTTTCAATCTCCATTGTTCTGGAGATCCCAGTTAAAGCTTCTTGAAAACTCACCATGCAATGCTCCTTAAGCATGGCCGAGCAGCCCGTATAACAGGTGATCCGCTGATGGTGTGACTTCTTTCAGGGTTTGTATGTGAGTGAGAGTGTTGCTCTCCGAAGCGGTCTCGAAAGAAAACTCGTATCTTTGTCTCAGCGCATGAAAACCTTCACCGCGCCTGTGCATTTCATGCGGTACAAAAGAGGCCCTTGCCTTATGCAGCTTTGGTGTTCAGTTCGTCTCATCAGGGCGGTCACATCGTAACAGCAAATGCAAAATCTTCTCCAGAACCAGTCCTCACCTGAAAGCTCTGGGATACCTTTTGCCTTTCGTCTTCACCTTCAAACTCCTCGAATCTGTGCTTTCAGGTCCCAGACTCTTTTTAGCATTTTGCCCATGTGGTGTTTTCGGTTTCATCGGACTGAAGTGCGGGTAGCCAATGTCAATTAGGCTCAGTCTCACGCTCCTCCAGAAGTGTGACAAAACCGTCTCAGATTCAGTTCCGCGTGCCCTGATGAAGTTAACTTTTTTAGTAACAACAACAACATCAATAACATGGTTGCTAAAACTTTTTAGCAACTGATTTTGCACACAACACCACATGTTAAAAGCGTATACCACAATGTAAAAATACCAATTTCTGATCTGTTGGGTCAATTTCACTCCATTATTACTCTTTTATTATCCTGCATTACGCTTTTAAAAGTCCGACATTTTTTCCTGTAAGATTTGGACAAATCGTCTGCGTGGTGACACCCGCCATTTTGGCCCATATTACTTCAGGTCCCAACTTGTCCATACATGTATTTAATACCTCCGTGAATATGATCGTTTCCCTAAGTCGCTTCGGCCCCTTTTAATCCATCGCATCGCTGCCAGCTCCTCCGTAATCTTGAAGTCGGGCGTTATCCCACGAGGACGGTATCATTTATATAGTAGCTGGGCTGTGGCTGTAGACATCAACAGCTCTTCGTCCAAAGCCAAGGAGAAAAAGTCAAAACTTGGCACTTCACGTTGCAGCTGTAGCTCCAGGTTCCCCGCAATGTCCTCCAGCCTGCTCGTCACGGTCCGCCTGGACAGCGGGACTTGCTCGAATGCGGCTTTTTTTCCAGGGCATATTAGCTTGCAGAGTCTTACCAAGCTATTAACTCTTCAATAAACCTCCCCATCTCGGGAACAGGCTTGCTGTTTTTGGCTATTTTGTGGGATATCACAAAGCTGGTCTTGGTTGCCGCATCTCTGGATGCATGGAGCTTGGTAAAAAATCACGTGCACGTCTTGATATACGTATTATTTATTTTATTTATTATTTCGATTTTTATACCGCCCTATCCCGAAGGGGCTCCGGGCGGTGTACAACAAAATTAATACAACCAAAGTAGAGGGCAAATCATACAATTAAACAATACTGCCCGTAAAAAATCCAACATTAAAACATACTAAAATTGCATTTAAAACAGCGGTAATATAAAAAAAACGGGCCCCGGTAAATCCTTTCCTCTAAAACCCTCCCCATGGGAGCTATCGGGCTCCTCCATAGGAGGAGAATCCTGGTGTAATCAGACAGGGGCGCCATACTCAGCAGCTGGTTACTCCAAAGGCCCGGCGGAACAACTCAGTCTTGCAGGCCCTGCGGAACTCACCGAGATCCTGCAGGGCCTGGACAGCTGGAGGAAGAGTGTTCCACCAGGCCGGGGCCAGGGCCATAAAGGTCCTGGCCTGCGTGGAGGCCAGCCGCATCACAGAGGGGCCGGGGACCACCAGCAAGTTTGCCTCTGCTGAACGCAGGGGACGAGTCAGGGCATATGGGGTAATGCGGTCCGGCACGAGGGTCCCAGTCGCGCAGGCGGCCTTAAAGGTCAAAACCCAGACCTTGAAAATTACATCGTTACGTACGTGAATTAAAAAAACAGCAACTTCAGAATAAAAGCAGTGCAACTTTAGTCCATGAATGAGGTGAAATTAGAAGGTATGTTTATTTTGGAATTTCCAGTTAACCTTACATGGCGGTCAGAGTCAACCAAGGGTATGTGGGCTATCTTCGGGCCGCATACAATGCCCAGGTTCGTCAAGCATTGGCTGGTCATCAGGTCATCCGGCGGGTCGGATGTGGCCCTCATGTGGTCGTATAATGCCCAGCAGGTTCATACTTGTAAGCATTCATTTCTGAATTGTTCCCTGCCAAGCGAGGATTCAGATTTCGCAAGACAATAGCTATTGGAGCAAGGGAGGATGCAGTAAACTAATCGCAACTTCTCCTGACTGAGTAGATGCTCACCTCATCTTCCAAACTCTCCCCTTAGGGGAGGAGAGTGGATGTACGTGCCAATTC
This sequence comes from Sphaerodactylus townsendi, assembly GCF_021028975.2. NCBI lineage: Eukaryota > Metazoa > Chordata > Lepidosauria > Squamata > Sphaerodactylidae > Sphaerodactylus > Sphaerodactylus townsendi. Next base: position 944,455 of record NC_059439.1, on the reverse strand, counting down.
ACAAGCTAGAGTTTTAGAGCACTTCAAGCACGGAAGGCATTTGGGGGACTGTCTAGAAAGCACAAGGAGAAACTCTGCTCTGTGAGGAGGGAGTCTAGCAGCAGGTTCTCAACCCCCTCCTCAAGCTACGATTCACAATGCTCCTCATAAAAAGCCATACCATTCAATACAAGGACGTAGGTATGGGGGGGGGGTTTCTTGGGTTCAACCCCCCCCATTCATGTCCGAAGCTCCACCCACCCGTTTGTGGGTTTTTAAAACATTTTTAGTGTTTTTTGGTTTTTGGCCTGCAGGGGGCTTATTGTTTAGGCTAGCAGCACCAAACTTTCAGGGATTGTTTGGGGGAATCTTTTGATGATACTACCCAGGTTTGGTGAAGTTTGGTCCAGGGGTCCAAAGCTATGGACTCCCAAAGGGAGTGACCCATCCTCCATCCTAGGTCATCTATGAAATGTTAATAATATGTTGCTTCTTTCTTAGTGCTTTAACTTGGGCTTTACTTCTCTGGTTCTAATAAGTGAAGCAAAGCAACCACTGTACATGTAACTGTGCTCGTGACAGCGCCAGAGATATAACTGTTTCGCTGTGTCACTGCAAGAGCTATAAACGCACATCTCCAAACATCATATCCAAGTTTCATTAATAAATGCTGTAAAGTACGTATTCCTTGGGCCAGAGGCGAAATGACTCTGAGATCGCTAATCATCACCTTACCCGCGAGAAGCACCAACAGTGTGATTCAATTCACCGAATGTGGAGACGCAGATGTGTTGCTGTTCCACACACAGTTAAAAAAATACAGCTGGAAAAACATGACATCACCCAACCAATAATACCCTTCGCGGCGGTAGCAGAGACAACAACTGGAGACGCTTTGTCCTAACATTCGTCAATCTTGGCAACTCTATTTAAAAAGCTACTTGCAGAATTATTTGCATTCATCTATTTCTATCGTTATTTTTGGTCCTCTAGAGGTGCTTTCTTGCTCTCTTTCCTAGTAGCAGCATAAGGGAAAATGCGCCTATGCCTCAAAGTAATGTTCGGAAAAATGACTACTGTTTGCCTTATTTTCACTATTTGTTTTTGATTGCCTGTAGTTCCAAGTCGGAGTAAGAAGTGGGGATTTGTATGTACTCGCCGATAGGGATTTTGATTAAACACGACTTCTTACTGACCTTTGCCTGTACTACCGGTTAGTGTTACCGAGATGCAACTTCTGGTGTGTGATACACAAAGGTAGTGGTGGACAGTCCAGTTTCTTCCCTCTTGGAGGTTTCTTCGGCGTGGGTGAAAGTTCTCACCAGGTCGCAACTTCACTTCCCAGTTTTTACAGCAACAATCGCAGCCGCGGCACTGGGGTTGAAGTTCTTCTGGGATTCTCCTGTAGTTCACAGGTGACCCCGGAGATTTCTGAGCCCCAGAAGAAGAAGAAGAAGAGTCCTGTAAGGAGACCCAAGGTGGCTTACAAACTTCTTTCCCTTCCTCTCCCCACAACAGACATCTGGTGAGGCTGAGAGAGTTCTGAGAGAGAGAATCCGTGACTCACACTAGCCCAAGGTCACCTGTGCTAGAACGTAGGAGTGGGGAAACACAGTTGCCTCATACCTCAGGTAAGCCTCTGCCACCAACACCATTGTGGTAATGAAAGGGGAATCAAACCCGGTTCTCCAGATTAGAATCCACCTGCTCTGAACCACTACACCACACAAAACACTCTTGTAGTCTCCAGCCACTAGGGTACAGAAGCCATGTCCCCACATACTATGGGGTCCCCCAGTTTTTTCCCCTCAGAAAATGATTACCAGTCACTTTTGTGAGAAATGGGGAAAAACCCAGGGCTGTGAAACCTGCCTTGCATACACTGCTTCATTTTTTTTAATGTCAAGTCACAGCTGACTTATGACGACCCCATAGGGCCTTCGAGGCAAGAGGCTTTTACAGATGGTTGGCCGTTGCCTGCTTCCAGATCATGCCCCTGGTATTCCTTCGAGGTCTTCCTTCCAGGGTCTAGGGCAGGGGTCTTCAAGCTATGGCCCTCCCGATGTTCATGGACTACAATTCCCATCATCCCTGCCACTTCGGGGTCAAATGCAGCAGGGAGCTTCTCGTGAGCCAGGTCCGCGCTTTTTAGCAAAATTTCGGAGGGCTTACAGTTTCACCCCTGGTCTAGGGTAAGAGTTTGCGTGATAATGTTCCGGTAAAAGTAGCGCAGCCCAGTTTCCTACGGTTGAGAGGAAATCTGAAACTGGGTTTTCTGGATTCTAGTTCAACATGTTAACCGCTTCACCCACTGACTTGATATTCCCCAGGATTAACTGATGGCATGAACACTTGCATGCCCTTTTGTTTGTTGTGAAGAAACATTATCAGTTTTTTTTGCCTCTTTCTGTTACTTGTGCTCCATTCATTTATTTTGAATATCATTTCGCATAATTTTTATACCATTCATATGTTACACAGCACGTAAATGCAACTTATGCAAAACCGTCCAAAACTTGTTGTTGTGGGCTTTCCAGGTTGTTGTGGGCTTTCTGGGCCTTCGACAATACATTCAAAACTTGTTTATTGGGAAAAATCCGTGCAAGAAAACAAAAAACGGTATGGAAATAAAGACTGGTGGATTCAGAGTGCAAAAGGGAGGAATGGTATCAAAATAGGACATACTGCCCATGCATGCATGCACCCATAAATCTACCCGTGCACACTCCCTAGCGGTAAGACCTGTCTGAGTTTCAAGTTGAAACTGTGGAACTGCAAAATTTGGCAGGCATTCCCAGCACACAATTTGTCTCTGGGTGCATAGCACATAGATTTCAATGCCCAGGGAATCCTAGCAAACGACTGGTCTTTCTTGGCATACTTTCTCGGCATACTCTCATGCTCGTGACAAGCATTTTGCTAATCAGTACAAAACTTTTTAGGACAGAGTCTGCCTAGAGCTGGCTCAGCACACTTCTGTGTCTTGGCATCGAATGAACTTGATCCTCTTTGTCTGTTGACTGAAGCCACAGTTCGCTGGCTGCCAACAGGAAGCCTTATTCTGCCCCTGGGGGAACAGATCTGTTGAGGAGGTAGATGAGATTGTATTAATTTTTCTTTTAAGTGTTCTGTTCTTCTATACCCTATCTTGGGCATGGATTGGCAACCTGGAACTTCTGATAGCAGGTGCCAATGTTTTGATATAATGCTCTTAATTTCAGGTGCCAAAGGTGTATAATCCAATGCCCGATGGATGGTATGGTCCCTTTCTCTTTTTCTTGATTGAAACAATTTTTCCAGAGGGATCGTGTTGGCTCGCTGCCATGCTGTTTTTAATACTGGAATGGGATAACCTCTTGAGTAATATTGTTGCAAGACTGTTTTCGCCTCAGTCTGAAAGATGGAACTCTCGGTTGCATTCCTTTTGATCAGGGGTCCCCAAACTATGGCCCGGGGGCCAAATGTGGCCCCCTGAAGGCATTTATCCGGCCCGCCAGGAATGGCGGCGATGGCTCCATTCATGTGCAGTGCAGGGAGGCTTCGAGGGAGAGGGAGGAACCCGGCCAACGGCTGTTACGATTGCAATTACATTATGGCACTCCCATTAAATCTCCATGAATTTCTTTTTATTCACTACGGCCCAGTAGTTGGAAACCTTACTAATCGCGGGCAACTCTGCTCCGCCCTTCCCTCTCGGCTACCTGTTCCATGTGTTGCTCTCCGAGGCTTTCTGTTCCGCCTTCACTCCCATTGGCATCAGCCAGGCTGGCAAATCGCTCGCTGGCTGCTAGGGAGGAAGAACCCAGGAAGATACCTAATCCTGGGTTAGATGGAATGCTTCATTGGGAAAGTTCTGCTTTTTTTTTTTTTTTTAGCAGGGGAAGGTATTCCACAGCCTCCCAACAATATTTGGAGCCTTACCCTGTACTTGACATGTTTGGGTTCACATCACTGTTCCTTTCGTAAAAATAGACCATGACAGAAAGGCTGAAAGGTGAAATCAAACATTTTACAATCATTTGTGCATAGGAATTTGTTCATAGTTTTTTTTAGTCCGGCCCTCCAACAGTCTGAGGGACAGTGAACTGGCCCCCTGTTTAAAAAGTTTGGGGACCCCTGCTTTTTTGATTCTCGTAAAATAATCATGCCGTAGGGCTTAAGTGAGGTGATGCGTTTATCATCGCGCTAGAGTGCCTTGGAGTTAATGACGGTGAATGATGTACCGAATGTAGGGCATGATTCGTGCCTGTGGGTTTGTGATACGGTGTAAAAAAAATCCTATCTTGTTCACTAATTTTGATGTATGTATCCAAGTAATTAATTTTAATTGGATCACTGTTGCCAGTAAACTTAATGGATGGATGGCAACAATTCAGCCATTGTACAAAATTTTCCGGTTCCATCCCCGGGTTCCCAATTATTAGAAGATCGTCAATATATCTTATATATATATATATGAATATAGCTGTAATAGGGATTCACATCCGCATTGGAGATGAATGTCCTCTTGAACCAGCACTCGAAAATGTTGGCCGCACTTGGTGCGAAATTAGACCCCATACTGAGCCCCTTGCATTGCAGGAAGAATTTATCATCAAAATGAAAATAATTTTTTCTCCAGTATAATTTCTACTATATTTATCAAAAATGCGACGGAGGAGATAAACTCGCCCGCTCATTCTATAGTTGCAGGATTACTTCTCTTATCTCCTCATGCGGGATATTCGTATATAGCACTTCTACATCTAACGTGATTAAGATGGGTCCTCTCTGGCATTGCATGCCTTCCAGTTTGGAGAGTAAATCTCCTGTGTTTTTTATATAGGAGTCCATTTTTTTAAACGAATGGTTGGAGAAAGGAGTCTATGTAATTAGACAATGGTTCCAAAACAGAACGGGAGGCTGACACTAGTGGGGGGTGGGTAATTTTATGTATTTTCGGGAGTATGTAGAAGACCAGAGTTCTGGGGTAATTATTAATCAAATATGTTGTTGTCTTTTCATTGGTCCAGCCCATTTCTACGGCTTCTTGTACCATAACTTTAATAATAAATTGTGTATGCCTAGAGGGCCGGCTTTCTCCCTAGACAACCAACTGCCACTCTACTTCCTAAGGCATTCTCTGTCCTATTGCACAAAAATAAATCTGGATGCACATTTGAAGTGGTTAAGAGTGGCGGACGCTAATTTGGAGAACTGGGTTTGTTTCCCCGCTCCTGCATATGAAGCCTGCTGAGTGACCTTGAGCTAGTCACAGTTTTCTCCGAATTTGCTCAGCCCCGCCTGCCTCACGAGGTGTCTGTAGTGGGGAGAGGAAGGGAAAAGAGTTAGTATGCCACTTTGTCTCCATTGGGCTGGGAAAAATGGACTATAAATCCAAACTCTTTTTCTTCTCTCTAGAAGTGGTACCATTTTCTAATAGCAAGAGGGGTGATGTGTGCCAGGGAAAGAGGGCATCAACAGTCATGTTGGCTTTCTCCTCCTTGTTCTAGGGTGGCAGGGAGTGGGTTGCTCGATCCCATGCCCGTGGCACTTGGGGACTTAACTGCAACCAAACGTGTTTCTGTGCCAATGAGGCAGCCTGCAACCCCGTAGATGGGTTCTGCCTTTGTTCCCCTGGGTGGCAAGATTTCCATAACCAGCCATGCCTTGTAAGTCTTCATGTAGCTAGTGCTTTTGCAGTTACGCTGCAAGAGCCATAGATAAAGAATGAAGTTAGAACACATTTTTGAAATTGTGTGACAAAGGCTGTGTATGGGAAGTGCCCGGATTTTACTTATTTATATATTTCTTCTTTTAAAACATTTATTAGCTGCCTTTCTCCCTTGTGAAGTCGAGGTAGCCTACAATATAGACAGAGTTCTTCAAAGTATATTAAAAACCACAATTTACGTGGCCCCCTGTATAAGTACTGAGTCAGTACTGACCCATGGGGTGACATCACATCGTGGTGTTTACTAGGCAGACTACTTTTACGAGATTGTTTGCCATTGCTTCCCTCCATTGTCTGTTTTTTGCCAATCACCTGGGCAGATCACACCTAGGGAGGAGGAACATTTAGGATTTTTTTAAAAAGCTCTTTGCTAGAACTGCTTTTATTTTTCTGTTCCTGTTGCATTTTTGTGGGAAGTCAAGTGCTGTGATGACATGTGAAGGAAAAACCGCAGATCAGATGGCTGCTCCACCAATTTAGCTTTCCTGAAGTTATCCCACCCCTCGCACAGCATTCTTGCTTAGAATTGCCTTCCTTGACTGTTGTTTTACTTCTATTTTGTGGTTCGGGTTTATCGGGTTTCGGAAAGTGGAAGTTTTACTTCCTTCTCCACCCACACCCCTCCCCCTCCCCCTCCCCCCACCAGGCCCCCAGTGTTATAACAGTGTAATTATTTCAGGGAGATTATTAGCATTAAACCTAAGACCTAGTTTTGGGGAAGCAGTGTAGGCAACCCTGTTAAGCCCCACTGATTTTCATGGGAAGAACTAAAGCGTGATCCTTTACCTGGGAGTAAGCTCGGTTGCTGGCAATGGGGCTTGCTCCTGAGTAAACCCTCCTAGGGTCATGATTAACCTGTTCAAAGCATTGCATGGTTGCTTCAAAGCAAAGCCACCGACTACCACCAAGCTTACTCCCAAGTAACACGCACCTCAGAGCCAACCGTTTTTTCTAAACGAAACCCTCAGTGTTCAGGTTAAATTGCCGTGTTGGCACTTTGCGATAAATACATGGGTTTCGGGTTGCAGTTTGGGCACTTGGTCTCTAAAAGGTTCACCATCACTGCCATAGAAACAGGAAGAACAGAAAACCCATCTTGAATTCTCCTCTTTTTCTTTACTGGTGATTAAACCAACTTACCTTCCTTCCTGAAGACCGTCGTAGGGAGGAGTCGAACTCGCCGCTCGGGTTTGCACAACTGGATACTATTTTTGGAAAGCGATCAAGAACCTGTTTGGTTCAGTACAGATTCCATCTTGGCCGGTGCTGTCGTCACAACCTGCATGGATTCCTAAAAAACCCGTCTTTTTGTTTTGAAAAAAAAATCAAGCTTCCAGTTCTCGTGGTTTATCTATTTAAAATATCGACACACCTGCCTCCCCTTCAGCTGACTCAAGACCGAAGGTGGGTCGCCACCATCGGAAAAACAATTTGACAAAGCAAGTGATAAAATGACAGATGTGGAAGAAAAATCTAAGAGGGACAGGACATCTGCTTGGCTTGCAGAAGGGTTCGATTGCCGGCATCTCCATTAAAAAGGACCGGGGAGCAGGTGATGGAAAAGACCCCATGGAGCAGCTGCCGGTCTGAGCAGGCAACACTGATTTTGATGGACTGATCATATGATTCAGGATAAGGAAGCGTCATGCGTTCATTACCCAACTCCCTTTATGCTCCCACATGTTGGTATCATGAAAGCAAGCCTGGGAGAGCCACGCTTGTTTCAGTAAAACCTGGGTTCTTTTCTCCAATAACTCCAACCAGCTAAGGTCTCAACGATTTTAATTGAAAAACAGAAAACAAAGAAATAAAACATGGATGCAGTTAAGGGATTGCTTAGCTAGTTACATTCCTTTTGGTTCTTTGTCCCCATTCCGGGAACCCATGGCCCAGAGATGCTTCTCTGACCACGTCTCAGGATGGAATTCTAAAACCTTTGTTTTCCCCCTCTCAGGAAAGTCCCCTGTTCGTGGTGCTTCAACGAGGTAACTTAGGCCTTTGAAGTTTCATCCTAGCACCTCTGCATAGTTTCCTGTCCTCCCTCCAGGAGATCAAAAGGCAAAGATGCTTTTCACAGTCATATGTGACTTCCCTTTGCTGTAGCGATAGCATCTTCCATGACAGTTGGGTATTCCCACTGTTTCCCCAAGGCTCAGAAAGGACTTTATTTCACACCCAGTCGCTTGGGAAAGACCATTGCTCTTCAAGTCCTCGACTTGTCAGATCTCAGCAGAAACCTTGCGACCCAAAACGTCGCATTTTCGAGAACGTGGAAGGAACAGACCTTCCCGCAGAGGTCCGAAACAACACGTTATCTGTTTTTCGTCCCAGTAAGAAAGAGACACGATAAATAAAAATAATGAAGGAATGGATTTTGGCAAAATTCATGCTTACAAGCAGGAGGGAAACAGTTGGGATATCTGTTGCAGAAAAAGAGTCAAAGTAGGTTCGTTTTGTGACCTAAATTTCTATCCTTAGCACCCGTGGTCACATATAAGAACTAAAAAATCTCCTCCCTAACTTCACGCTTTAAAATCTGCAATATGTTAACAACTATAGAAGACAGTTTACACTATTTGTAAAGGTTTCAATGGTGTTGATTCTCAGCACAGCCGCTTGGCCTTGAGTAGATTCCTGGCTCAGCGCGATGGGCTGTAGAATCGGCTTTCGCGATTCTTCTGGCAGAGAGGCCCTATCTCACGAGAGAGATGAGCTGCCGTTCCCACGCGAGAATGGGACGGGGAAAACCGGAGGGGATGGGACGGGGAGAAAGTTGGGGAAAACCTGTGGATCTGGCGGAAGACTTCATTCCCCGCCACGCCGTACGAGTTTCTAAGATGTCTGAATAAACGTAGTCTTCAAATCCAACAAAAAAAAAAGCCTCTATTTCGCTCCATGTAGGGAATTCTTTAACCACCATTATTTGTAAAGGTTTCAATGGTGTTGATTCTCCAGCACAGCCGCTTGGCCAGGAAGTAGATTCCTGGGCTCGTGATGGGCCCAGGGCTGCGATTTCTCTGGCAGAGGTATCTCGCGGAGAGGAACGAGCGTGCCGTTCCCATGAAATGGGGCGAAGGAGGATGGGACGGAGAAAGTTATAACCTGTGGATCTGGCGGGAAGACTTCATTCCTGCCACGCCGTGTACGTGAGCTTTCTAAGATGTCTGAATAAACGGTCTTTCAACCAACAAAGCCTTTTATTTCTGCTCTATGGAATTCCTTACACTATTAGGGGAAATAGTAACCCTTGTGTTAACAAGTATAGAGTTACAAACGTTGAAAAGGGGACAATACGATTTTCACAGAGGACCAGATTTAACCAGGGAAAGAATTGGGACACGCAGTGACAACTTTATTTTTATTATAGACATTCCTCCACTGCATAGGCACTCAGAATACTGGAAGTACGCTGAGGTTAGCTTAGAACATTTCAAGAAAACATTTTTTCCTTAATAACCAAAAAGCACATCCTCTTCCGAAGACCGGACACATCTCTTCAAACACGACCCGAAGCGCTTCTTTCGATTGCGGATCTCCAAGCGCACTCAATTCAGCGGGGGGAAAAGATATCCGCAGTGTGTTATAACGGGGTTTTCCCCACAGCGTGCTGAACGTTCGGTTTTCTAGCCTCGCTTCCTTTTTTGTTTTGGGATGCAGGCTGGGATCTGGAGGGCTCCTGGGCCACCACGCCCGGTGAAGTCAAACCCAGATTCTTAGTTTCACCCATAATGCACGGCAAAACAGGACTCAGCTGGAAGGGTCAAGGTCTACCTCCCAGAGAGACAGAGGACTCAGGCATTATGTATCCCTCCCATGCCGGCAGCATGCGCTCACCACACCCGGCACCTCTGAATCACCCCCTGCAAGGTCCGGATTCCTTCGATGCTTTTCTCCTTCAAGGCCATGGCGAGGAGAACGGGCTTGTTCCCAGCTTCCTGAGAAACGGACGTCGCCAGATGTTTGGCACAGATGTGGACGAGAGGCTAGGAAACAAAAAGGACAGTCTCTCAGAGGAGGTGTTTCCCAAGCCTGGGAGGAGGTCCTGCTCTACAGGAAGAACAATAGAGTTGGAAGGGACCCCAAGGGCCATCCAGTCCAACCCCCTGCCATGCAGGAACACACAAGCAAAGCACTCCTGACAGATGGCCATCCAGCCTCTCTTTAAAAACCTCCACCACACTCCTACGCCTTCCACCGTCGTAAACAACGTATCTGCTTCCAGTTTTTTCTGATGCTTTTTCAGGATATAATCTCTTTTCCTTCACCTTGAATCCATGACTCCTGGTCCTAGTCTCTGCAGCAGCAGAAAACGAGCTTGCTCCCTCACCATCAGGACATCCTTTCAAATATCTAAACATGGCTATCATGTCACCTCTTCACCTTCTCTTCCCCAAACTAAACATAGCCAGCTCCCTAAGTCTCTCCTTGTGGGGCATGGACTCCAGATCTTTAACCATTTTGGTTGCCCTCCTCTAGAACCATTCCAGCTTGTCAATATCCTTCCTGAATTGTGATGCCCACAGTGGTGGGATCCAAAAATTTTAATAACAGGTTCCCATGGTGGTGGGATTCAAACTGTGGCGTAGCGCCAATGGGGCTGGGCGGGGCACGACGGGGGCGTGGCCGGGCATTCTGGGGGTGGGGCATTCCTAGGCGGGGCTGTGGCAAGGACGCAGCTGCTGCGCTGGTCCTTGGGCGGGAAATGAATGCACGCAGGCGCAGACTGCCATGCACGCCGGTGCACCTCCTGCTAGACTGTACGGGTTTCAAGTTCTACGCTACCGTTGAGTAGAGGTAGCGAGGGGCTTAACTGCGCTAAGGCAAAAAAATCAGCCGCGGCAAAATCACCAATGCATTAGTTAAAGCCCCTCTTGGCAATAACAAATAAGGTTTCAGTAACCTGCTCTCGGGAACCTGTGAGAACCTGCTGGATCCCACCTCTGTGCCCACAACTGCACACAATTTTCCAGGTGAGGTCTAAGCAGTGCAGAAAAGAGAGGTACAATTACATCCCTCCATCTAGACACACCTCAGAGTATTCCCCTGCTTCACAAATCCTGGCTACCAGCAGATGAAATGGGTGCAGTGAATATGCTCAGAGGTCCTCTTTCCCTTCCCTTCCTCCTCACAGAAACCTTGTGAGGTAGATGGGGCTGAGAGAGTTCTGAGAGAACTGTGACTAGCCCAAGATTACCCACCAGGAACGTAGGAGTGTGGAAACACATCTGGTTTGCCAGATAAGCCTCTGCCACTCAGGTGGAGGAGTGGGGAATCAAACCCGCTTCTCCAGATTAGAATCAACCTGCTCCTAGCCACTACACAACACTGTCTCTCAAATCCCAAATGCTACAACTGAAGAGAGAATCATCAAGTTGTTGGAGGTTTACAGCGGCCATCTAATCCAACCCTCTGCGCAGTGCAGGACCACCCTAGATATAATCCCATGACCATTACTAATTGAGATCAATAATGTTAATACACAATCGGTGATATATGGTGATACGTCTAATGTAAAAATAAACAACAAATAACAAATAACAAATAAATAATAAAATGTAAAAAAATAAAAGATGTAAACTTCACCACTTCTCAAGAGGAACGGCACTCCTTAAGCAAGGTGCCACCACTAAAAAGGCCCTGCTTACGGGAAAGATCTTAACTGCAATCCCGTTTCTCATGTATCTCAGCTCCTTCTTTGGACCGACCACCAATTCGTGGATCTCTTCCCTCTCCACCTTCCGGGAATCGCCTGCTTCCGGGCTTACCTCATCTTTGCCCAGGAGGACTTTTGTCATGAACAGCGGTTTGGTGACACCGTCAGCCACCACGTTGGGTTCCAGCGAAACGAGGGTGCCCATCTTTCCGTACTGGGTCACCACCACGAGGAGGGTGTCGGCAAATGCCGTGCACACCACCTCTGTCCGGATGCCGTTGACCACTGCTTCGGTCTGCTTTGAGTCCACAACGGGTTTAGAAGCCATGCCTGCAATTTGGAACTGAAGAAGAAAGAAAGCAGACATATGGAAAATCGGAAGTCCAACCCCACTCGTGGACTGCCCTGACGTGCACGTCCCAGGCTAGCCTGATCTCTCTCTCTCTTTTTTAAATGATGTGTTTATTGAGTTATATATAATAAAACATAGCTCAAGTGAATACATACAGTTTGTGAGAAATAGAAATATATAAGGTGGTTGGGGAGAAGTCAACTAGATAAGTGCATCAGTGCACATAATTTATATCTCTTATAGGCAGTGGTGGGATCCAAAAATTTTATTAACAGGTTCCCATAGTGGTGGGATTCAAACCGTATGAAAGCAATCAATGGAGCTACTAAGGGCAAAATGGGGGCTTTCGGGCCAGGCATCCGGGGGGCGGGCCATTCTTGGTGGTGGGGCTGTAAGGCAAGGACGCATCGCTGTGCTCAGTCCCATGGGCGGGAAACGAATGCACGCAGGCGCAGGCTGCCACGCACGCTGGTGCACCTCCTGCTAGACTGCTTCAAATTCTGCGCGCTACTGCTGAGAGGAGGGGCGTAACTAAGGCAAAAATCACGTGGCAAAATCAATAATTAGTCACCCCCTCTCGGCACACACAAATAATGAGTAACCTACTCTCGGGAACCTGTGAGAACCTGCTGGATCCCACCTCTGCTTATAGGGCAATCTTTTTATTGACTGCCCTATTTATGTTTATTATTATTAGTATCTTTTCTTTTTTCTTTCTTTTCTATTTCTATTTTCTTTTCTTATCTCTTCTTTCTTTCCTTGCTTTCCCTAAACTGTAGTACCATTCTCTCACAAACTGTATGAAACACACAAGGGCCCTTTCTAATAATATTTGCAAGCAAAGGGTGATAATTTTCCCATATAGAAACAGCAGAAATATACATGGGTTCTTTCAAATAATGTTTGCAAGCAAAGGGTGATAGTTTTGTCCACATAGAAACAGAGAGGAAACAGACACGGGCCCTTTCTAACAGTATTTGCAAGCAAAGAGTGAAATTTTTGTCCAGAAATATACATGGGCCCTTTCCAATAATATCTGCAAGAAAAAGTGACAATTCCGACCACACAGAAACAGAGGGAATTCACGAGCCCTTTCGAACAGTATTTGCAAGCAAAAATTGATATTTTTGTCCACGTAGAAACATAGAGGAAACAGACATGGGCCCTTTCTAGTGACACTTGCAAGCAAACCGTGACCATTTGGCCACATAGAGCTGAAAGGGACCAGAGGGGTCATTCAATCTGACCCTCTGTCCAATGCAGAAAATTAACCACTATGTTACCTGCCCCCCCAGCCCCAACTACCTCCCTCCCTCCTCCAGTAAATCAACTCTGTGTCCAGAGGTAGGCATAAAATATTCATGATATCTGGGCCAATCTGGCCTGGAGAGAAACTCCTTCCAGACCCTGAAGTGACAATCGGTACCTGCAAAAAAGCGGGTCCCTTTCTGCCCCATCTGCCTAAATTCACAACACACTACAATGTATGGGATGCTACCATTAAACAGTTCCAAGTTTTTGTTGTTTATAACACAAATTAGCACCTATTTAGTCACGGCTGAACAGACAAACTGTTTTCTTCTCTCAAAACTTTCTGCTGCTTTCCCAGCTTGTTTTTCCCTACCTAAATAAAAACAATCCCTGTTAAACCAGAAGAGGGTGCAGTGGGTTGCAAAGAAGAAGAGTTTGGATTTATATCCCCCCTTTCTCTGCTGCAGGAAATTCAAAGGGGCTGACAATCTCCTTTCCTTCCCCCCTCACAACAAACACCCTGTGAGGTAGGTGGGGCTGAGAGAGCTCCGAAGAACCGTGACTAGCCCAAGGTCACCCAGCTGGCGTGTGTGGGAGTGCACAGGCTACTCTGAATTCCCTAGATAAGCCTCCACAGCTCAGGCGGCTCCCAGCAAACATGTTAAGATGCCTCCTCAAAGTCAAAGAGCCACCTTTTGTCCTGGGAGCCAGTCTGGTGTAATGGTAAAGAGCAGGTGCTCTCTAATCTGGAGAACTGGGTTTGATTCCCTGCTCTGCCATGAGGTATGGAGGCTTATCTGGTGAACTAGATTAGCTTCTGCACTCCAACACATACCAGGTGACCTTAGCCTACTCACAGTTCTTGGAATCTCTCCCGCCCCCACCCACCTCACAGTGTGTTTTTTGTGCAGGGGGGAAAAGAATGGAGATTCCTTTGAGTCTCCTTACAGGAGAGAAAGGGGGGGATGTAAATCCAACTCTTCTTCTTCTGAACTACTCAGACATCTATTCTCTTAAACAGTGACCTACGCCTATCAAGTCTAAACACTTCCCCTTCCCTTCTTTCCATCTCTTCCCCGTGGATTCAGAATGACTAACCCAGTTTGGGGGATTTGCAACATTCCACCCTCTGACAGATGCCTTTATTTTGCAAACCTACAACTTCCTCCACCCCCCCACCCCCCATTTTTTGGTGCACACGACAACATGCACCGGGATCCAACTTCAATGCAAGAGAGAGAATTGATATAATTAGAAATAAGTAATGTTGAGACATTTCTCAACAGTAATATATTTGAGAGCTGTAACAGGCATTTCTCCCGCACAGCTGGTGGGTCCCTGTTTCAGGGAATGTATTGAAGTCATGAAGATTGTGCTGCCTTACGCTTTAGTGGCCTCCACACAGCCCTCAAAAGAAAAAATGGCTCTTTCACATTACCAATATTTAATGTCCTTTCCATTGGGAGCAAGTACCTATGGGTATATAAAGCCCACCTTTTCTGGTTAAAAAAATGGCTGGTATGTGTTTTCAGCCAAAAGGGCATTATTTCTGTCAGCGACAAGATATGTCCAGAAACATCTTGAACATTCAAAGGTAAGAATTCGTGCAAAAAAGCTTGCAGGGGTGTGCATTATACAGACCCCAGAAGAAAACCCCATGTTGGCTTTTTTCCCATTCTCCATTTTCCATTCCATAGCCTTTGAGTTCCTGGAGGAGAACATCTGTGCAGCAAGTAGACCTAAGGGAAAATACACTCACTCCCCCCCCTGATGCTGTGCAGACGAGGCACGGACAAAGCCGGATCTTCTCCTGTTTGCTGGGAACCTCTCTGGACTGGGTCTCGGCGGCAGCCATGCACGTAGGTAAGGGGGGGGGTTCTCGGGTTTGAACCCCCCCCATTCATGTCCGAAGCTCCGCCCACCCGTTTGTGGGTTTTAAAAACATTTTAGTCCTTTTTTGGTTTTTGGCCTGCAGGGGGAGCATTGTTTGGGCTAGCACCACCACACTTTCAGGGATTGTTTGGGTGACTCTCCTGATGATACTACCCAAGTTTGGTGAGGGTTTGGTTCAGAGGGTCCAAAGTTATGGACTCCCAAAGGGGGTGCCCCCATCCTTCATTGTTTCCAATGGGAGCTAATAGAAGATGGGGGCCACACCTTTGAGGGTCCATGGCCTTTTGGGACCCCCCGGAACCAAACTTTCTCACCAAACCTTGATGTATTATCAGGAGAGTCTCCTTTGTTGTTGACATTCTCCTGCTTGGTGAAGTTTGGTTCTAGGGTGGGTTCAACGCTATGGGACTCCCAAAGGGAGGCCCCCATCCTCCATTGTTTTCAATGGGGAGCTAATACTAGAAAGATGAAGTGCCACACATCTCTTTGAGGGTCCATAACTTTGGACATCCTGAACCAAACTTCACCAAACCTGGGATGTACTATCAGTAGAGTCTCTTATTGATACTGTCAGGCTCTCGAACGTGGAAATAACAGAGACCGTAGGAAAGTCCCAAAGCAGTTTATTTCTACAACGCGTAGAGTAACAGAGAAAGCTGAATCTAAGCTTTCTGCTTAGATCCCGCAATTATATCCTTC